>NW_027602598.1:0-32000 GCF_053455715.1 Rhinoraja longicauda | reverse complement strand
GTTGTAAGCTTCTGTTAAAACTTTTCTGACTTTAAATTCCTCCATGCTTTACATATAACAAATTGCGGCTGCCATTGACCATGGTGAAAATGACATTTTAGCCTTCACAGCAACATTTATTTGTCCCATTCCAGGTTCAGCTATTGTCAATAGATAAAAATGTTAACAAGTATTTCATATCCAACAAATGTGGACAGCTAGTCTATCGTAACGAGATACCGATTTCCAATTGTTGAAAACTCAAGAACTAATGTAAGCACATTTAGGTTCCCCTATAGCCAGAACAAATACTTAATTGCAAAGTCTCAAAAAAACAATCCTAATTCTCTGCTGCAAAGCCATTATCTGTGCTCAATTACAGAATGAACTTAAGAGAATCTGCTTTTTATAAACATTCCATATTTCATCTGTCAGCAGTGACGTACGTGCACAAGAACCAAAAGATTCTACATTCTCTGCAGCAGGACAATGCAAGTCATCTTGAGTTCAAGTCAACAGTCTGAGCTTTCTGTTCTCCCATCTGCCACTCCGTCAAGAATCAGAAGTTTCTTTCATTGTTATCTACACCGGAAACAGATCAATAGAATTCTTACTCGCTGTAACAATACAAGTAAAGCTGAAAACACTAGCAAACTTTAAATGAGTTCAATATTTAAATACATCATGTGGGAGAAGAGATAAAGTGATTGAGTAACTCAGCAGGTCAAGCAGCATCTCTGGAGATCATGGATAGGTGACGTTTTAGGTCGGGACCTCCTTCAGGAAATGAGTTTCACCTCTCAAGCCTGCTTCGCCATTTAATTAGGTCCTGTCTAACCTAACTGTGACCTCAACTCCCCAATCCTGTTCACCTGTAACAAACAAGGGAGTGAGAATTACAAAGTATCTTTTGCCGTAAAAATATGCAGAGTTCCAAAGACTCAATAATTTGAGAGATCAAAATTTCACCACTGATGAGAAACCCCTTATTTTTATCAGTAGTTTTAGATCAATTGCATCCTTTCCACATGTGCACGTAGAAGATTCCAAATGATCTTTAATTTTTCAATTCAATGAATATGTAAAATAGAAATTACACAGCATTTCGCTCTGTCTGGCAGGCATTTTCCTCGACTGAACCAAATGAAGTCACTGAACAGACATGGCCCAGGTTTTTTGGGCAGAGCTCCCAAAGCAATTGCGAGGAATGACAAGACTAATATCATAAGACAGTTGGGAAATGACCTAGAAGCACATGCTGGTCCACGACAACTTCGTGGGGGAAGGCAGTTACCTGTGAAATTTCAGACTCAGATTTTCCTCAAAAATGCTTGTTTTTATAACCAAATATTGGAGCAGCCTGAGGAAAAGTGCCCAATGATTTGAAGCTGATCCTTTTTTTCTGCACTGCCATCATCGTTGTCCTATAAAGATTAAGTACTTTGCTGTTCGCAGAATCTTAGAGTACCCAATGTCAGAATGATCAAATCATTTGTCTATTCCTTGGCATATAAATATTAGACGGAGGTGAACTCATCCACTCTTCAAATAAAGCCTCGAGACTGCGGAATCTGTTACAAGTATTGATGGGCGTGATCTTTGGACTTGAGGGAAGTTTTGCCTCAAAGGGAGAAGCAGCTGCCGCCCGGGGTTAGTGTGGCAAGTCGTACCAGTAACCCAGAGGCAGAATAATCCAAGTGATTGGAAGAGTGAATTCTATCTGAAATCACCTAGAATTAGAGAATAAGTAACATTTTGCATTGAAAGGCAATTACATGCAGGTTGGACCACTTGTAGGGAGATGCAAGGTGTGAAAACGACAGCTCAATGCAGACGCTGATCAAGGCAATGTAGATTAGTTCATTGTTAGCTGAGGGGAAGGTAGTAAAATGTAAGGGTTAACGTGTGCAAGGCCAAGGCATACCAATGCCCTATTGGAGCGCAATGGTTAGCAACACTTTACATCATTCCTTCATTACTTTCCTGGAACATCATATAATATCTGGGTGCTTGTGGTTATATTATTTTTATTTGTGGCAATTGATCGACAATTTATTCATCTGTTTAAAAGATTGAGTTGTGCTGCCTTGTGTGTTTTAATAGAGACAACTTATTTTAGTTTAGTTTAGTTTACCTTTGTCATGTGTACCGAGGTACAGTGCAAATCTTTTGTGTGCGTGATATCCAGTCAAAAAGGCTACACATGAATACAATCAAAGCCATCCACAGTGTACAGAGATACACGATAAGGGGTACAACATTTAGTGCAACTTCATATCGAACTCAAACTGAAATTCATCCCTGTTGAAAAACCTATCTACACCAAGTCGAACTATTCTGTGGCAAAGTAAATATTTATTTCCCATCCTTATCAGCCTCAAGTGGTGGCTGGTCACCATCTCAAAGTGCTGCAGGTGAAGTGATATTGTTGGGCACAAAGTTACAGGATTTAAATTTTACAGCGAAACTTTGTCAGGAAGGTGTACAACTCTGAAGAGAACCTGCTCATCTTTCTTGATGATTATGGTTGCAGATATGTGAAGTCTTGTTGGAATAGTCTGGGCAAGCAAGTTGAATGCACTTGGTAAACTTGCTATTGAGGGCATGCAGCGTAGGTTCACGAGGTTAATTCCCGGAATGGCGGGACTGTCGTATGTTGAAAGGCTGGAGCGATTGGGCTTGTATACACTGGAATTTAGAAGGATGAGGGGGGGATCTTATTGAAACATATAAGATAATTAGGGGATTGGACACATTAGAGGCAGGAAACATGTTCCCAATGTTGGGGGAGTCCAGAACAAGGGGCCACAGTTTAAGAATAAGGGGTAGGCCATTTAGAACGGAGATGAGGAAGAACTTTTTCAGTCAGAGAGTGGTGAAGGTGTGGAATTCTCTGCCTCAGAAGGCAGTGGAGGCCAGTTCGTTGGATGCTTTCAAGAGAGAGCTGGATAGAGCTCTTAAGGATAGCGGAGTGAGGGGGTATGGGGAGAAGGCAGGAACGGGGTACTGATTGAGAGTGATCAGCCATGATTGCATTGAATGGCGGTGCTGGCTCGAAGGGCTGAATGGCCTACTCCTGCACCTATTGTCTATTGTAAACAGCGGCTACAGTGTGTTCCACCCACAATGAAGTGACTGAATGCACAGGAACGGTCCCAACCCAAAATATCACCTGTCCATTCCTTCCACAGATGTTGCCTGACCCACTGAGTTACTCCAGCACTTTGTGTTTGTACAAGTAGGTAGTTAGGATGCAAACAAGATGCTTTGTTCTGGAATGGAGCAGAACACACAGTATTGTCCGAATGGTTTTCAACCATAAAAGAGTGGTCCATCTCACTGCTGACTTTGTTCCTAGTCTTTGGAAAGGCAAGTGTTGTAGGTTTTGACTATCGACTCAGAATAGAATGGTAACTCAAATTTCCCTGTACCTTGATTGGTACATGTGACAATAAACTGACCTTGAAACCTTGAATATAATATTCACAGTAACAAAATAGGCTCTAGAGTCAAAAACTATTAAGTGATAAATCATGAGAAAAATACTGCAGCTGTCCCTCCAAAGAACCTGTTTATACATGTCCAAATACGTTAGCTGATTTCAACAACAGAAGCAAGTACTGGGAAATAATTGAATTTGTATTTTTCTACCTAAAATGTAATCCCATTGAAATTGTCTTGCCATCTGAAAATCCATTATACAATGGAAGTTGTGTTTCCTGGAATGTATTTTCAGAAGTGTGAATTTGTATAATTTAAGAGTATTGCTGTGGGAATAATTGAACTTGTCAATCACCCAATACCTTGTGTGATAAGATAGGCAGTGGGTTGTCTTTAGGGACAGTTGTGACTATATATGTAGGGTTCAGCTTGTGGTCTTAAAGGATGAATGAAAGGGAAATATATCCAAGTACAGTTGCATTAAGGTTATTGGAATCTCTTAACCTTAGGTAATATAATTTCACCACAAATAAGGCATTGTGTTGTTCCAAGTTGTGGCCACTGCATTGTGGCTTGGCCAGTTCAATACCCACCCTTTGGTGCCCAAAGTATAAGAGATTCAGCAATGCCGCAGAACAAAGGAACAGTTTGGGCAGCTGACAGCCCAGTGGTATGATTTCTCTAACTTCAAGTAACCCTGGTATTCCGTCTCTGTCCATTCCTCCCCCACCCAAGTTGCACCAGCTTCTTGTTTTCACCCAACAAACAGCGAACAATGGCCAGTTTCCTACAACATCGATACTTTTTTTGCATATCTTTCATTATTGTTCTACATCGCTCTTCATCATGGTCTATATCTCTAGTTTCCCGTTCACCTGTGGCTAGTGGTGTGCCTCGGGGTTCGGTGCTGGGCCCATTACTGTTTGCCATCTACATCAATGATTTGGATGAGAAAATACAGGGCAAGATGAGCAAGTTTGCTGATAACACAAAAGTGGGTGGTTTTGCAGATAGTGAAGATGGTTGTGAAAGATTGCAGCAGGATCTGGATTGATTGGTAGGTGGGTTGAGGAATGGTTGGTGGAATTTAATACAGAGAAGTGTGAGGTGTTGAATTTTGGGACATCCAACGAGGGTAGGACATACACAGAGAATGGTAGGCCTCTGAGGAGTGTTGTAGAGCAGAAGGATCTAGGAGTGCAGGTGCATGTTTCCTTGAAGGTCGAATCGCAGGTAGATAAGGTGGTCAAAAAGGCACGTTGGCCTTCATCAGTCAGAGTATTGAGTATAGAGGTTGGGAGGTCATGTTGCAGTTGGACAAGATGTTGGTGAGACCGCATTTAGAATATTGTGTTCAGTTCTGGGCACCAGGTTATAGGAAAGATATTGTCAAGCTTGAAAGGATTTAGAGAAGATTTACGAGGATGTTGCCAGGACTAGACGGTGTGAGCTAGAGGGAGAGGTTGAGTAGGCTGGGTCTCTTTTCCTTGGAGCATAGGAAGATGAGGGGTGATCTTATAGAAGTGTATAAAATCATGAGAGGAATAGATCGGTAGATGCACAGAGTATCTTGCCCAGAGTAGGGGAATCGAGGACCAGAGGACATAGGTTCAAGGTGAAGGGGAAAAGATTTAATAGGGATCCGGGGTAACATTTCACACAAAGGGTGGTGCGTGTATGGAACAAGCTGCCAGATGAGGTAGCTAAGGCTGGGACTATCCAAACTTTTAAGAAACAGTTAGACAGGTACATAGATAGGACAGGTTTGTACGGATATGGACCAAGTGCAGGCAGGTGGAACTAGTGTAGCTAGGACATGTTGGCCGGTGTGGGCAATTTGGGCCAAAGGACCTGCTTCCACACTGTATCACTCTATGACTCTATGACTAGTCCGAAGAAGGATCTCGACCTGAAACGTCACCCATTCCTTCTTTCCAGAGATGCTGCCTGTCCCACTGAGTTACTCCAGCTTTTTGTGTCTATCATCAGTTTATACGAGCATCTGCAGTTCCTTCTTGCACATCAGGATTTGTTGTTTGACTGCTATTGGAGCTTGTCATTGCATGGTCCTGCTTCAGCATAAAGCTTACTTGCCATTTACTAGCCCATGTCAGAATATTGTCTAAGGCTTGCTTTGTGTAAGCATGAACTATTTAATTTTCTAAAGACCTGCTAAAAGAATTGATCGTTGTGCAATCAGTGAACATCCCTATTTCTGACCTTGACTTGATGAAAGGTTTTTGATGTAGAGGTTTGGTTCTAAAATATAGCCCCGATGAGCCGGCACAGCTGGGACTGGGATGAATGACCTCTAACAAAAGCAAGTCTCTTTTATGCTAAGTATAACTACAGCCTGTGGGGCCTTTCACCCTCTATTTTCTACAAATTCAACTTTACCAAGGAACTGGGATTGGTTGCAAGATACAGCACGGAAGCAGAGCCTTTGACCCATTGAGCCCAAGCCGACCATCGATCACCCGTTTACACTAGTTCTATGTTATCACATTTACACATCCACTCCCTACACACTAGGGGCAATATACAGAGACCAATTAACCAGCAAACCCACACGTCGCTTGGGTGTGGGAGGAAATCGGAGCACCTGAAAGCAACCCACACAGTTGGTGGGAGAACGTGCAAACTCCACACAGAGAGCACCCAAGATCTGAATTGAACTCTTGGCTCTTACACTTTGGAGCAGCATCTTTGCCAGCTATGCCACTGTGATGTCATCTTGAGTCAAATACTGCCTCAAGGTCAAAGGCCATGAGTCCCTTCACATTAAGGTGAAGGGGGAAAGACAAGAGGAATCTAAGGGGTAACATTTTCACACAAAGGCAGGTGGGTGTATGGAACGAGCTGCCAGAGGAGGTAGTTAAGGCGGGGACTATTGCAACATTTAAGAAACAATTAGACAGGCACATAGATAGGACATGTTGGCAGGGATATGGGCCAAACACAGGCAGGTGGGACTAATGTAGATGGGACATGTTGGTTGGTGTGGGCAAGCTGGGCTGAAAGGCCCTATTTTTTCATGCTGGATGATTCTATATCCAGTGTTTCATCATTCAGGTTTGAATCAAGACTGCAAATGGTTCCGGGCCTGCCCAGCTTTGGCAAAACCCAAAACTGAACAGAGTTCAGCTTGTTTGAATGTCGTCTGACAGCACAGTCAATAACATCTACCATCACTTTACTGACAATGGCGAGCAGCCTGACAGACGATAACGATCTAGATTGGTTCGGAATGCAGAGCTTTGATCCAACCCATTGTGAGACTTTTCCCTATCACATGACACTTTTGTCATTGCTATCAATGTTATTAGCAAACTACATTCACACACAATAGAAACCTCCTCCGTAATTATTTTCACAATCTTACTAAATAGATCAATGTGGCAGATTTCCAATGGGCAGCAAGCTGTCAAGAGTATGTTTTCATATGGACATAGTGCTCTGACAAATGGTAAAGCAGCTCTGAACATCACACTGTAATGAAGACAATAATTGAGTTCAAAAAGGCAGGAACGGGATACTGATTGAGAATGATCAGCCATGATCACATTGAATGGCGGTGCTGGCTCGAAGGGCCGAATGGCCTCCTCCTGCACCTATTGTCTATAAAAATTGTAATCAAAATCAACCTTCCTGACCGGGGGGGGGGGGGGGGGGGGGGGTGTGATTTGCAAGGCTCACTGAAGGTTGAAGCCAAAATTTCCTAATATCTTTGGTGTAAGTAATTGCTGTCATTGTTGATGAAGCTTGTGTCTGGACAAGGAAGATCACTGTTGCATCTCAAAATCAGCTGAATAAAACAATTTCTGCATTTGATGCAGCTGGCTCCCATTATCACCAGTGAAGTACACAGCCAGTTAAATCCATATCAAATCCAATGTCTTCAAGCATGGCATTCAAGATAGCCTTTTGCATCAATCGCCTTTCCACCTCCAAAGCCTAGCTGACATTCAGGTACGTAAAAACAAGCAGCGCTAGACTCAGTGGGACAGTCAGCATCTCTGGAGAACATAGACAGGTGACGTTTCCGTTATGGAACATTATTCAGATTCTACATGTGTCTACATTCAGGTACGTAAATTGGTTTTGGTCTTTGGCATAAAACAAGGAATAAATCAGGCATCCGTAATAATCGGTTGGATTAGCTTTTTGCATTACGGCTGTTGCGAATGAAAACCTGACAGAACTCAAAAGTAATTTGCCATCACTAATTATTGCATTAACTGGGAACTAGTTATCTTCTTCCTGTTTGGACTTCCTATTGAAAGGTGGACAAGCTTGGAGAAACACATTTCAAAAAATGCTAACAAGGAGACACTTGCGAAGGAGGGAGCTCTTCCAGAAGGAAGTATCTTCAAGTTTCCTCACCATCCAAATGACAAGTGGGGTCAACTTTGCCTGATTTAATCATGTCAAGGGGAATGATGATTAGGCTGGGAAGTGCAGCTCAGGGCGGGAACAATATCACATCTGGAGTGAAAAACTAGTGTGCTGGCATTCACAGGTGATATGATAGGCAGATATTAAATCATTATAGCTTCTGGGGCAATGGTGTCAATGTCATTTCTTGCAAAAAGTTAATTAGCCATAATTCCCCCCTCCTTTCCCCATATCTGTGCAATTTGTCCTTGAATGCATACATCTCATTTTCTTTGGAAAGTTACAATTGAACCTGCCTCCTTCGTCTTTTCAAACAGCGCCTTCCAGAACATGATTCAATGCATTAACATTATTTTTCCCAAGGTATCATGCCCAATCCTCTTAAAATCAGTATATTGCCATCAGTCCTTCGAATCTGAAACAGCATTTTTAAGTTTCTCAAAATATTTGAGCATCTCTGTCAAACCTTCACTTATCCAAGTATGCTTTAGGGAGAACACCAGAAGTTCTCTTGATTTTAAGCCATCAAACTAATACTCAGATTTATTTTAAAATTCCCAAAACGAAACTGAGATCATAAACTATTATGCCATCCACGGTGAAAATGTAATTAGGATTGCAAATATCCAAAGTAGCAATGTGCCTAAAATGCTCTAATGAAAGCAGATTTTACAACATAGAACAACACAGTACAAGGGCAGACCCTTCAACTCACAATGTATGTGCTACACAGGACCAACACTTAACTGCCTGCACATAACCCACACACCCCCCCCTCCATTCCGTGCATATCCATGTGCCGATCCAAAGGTTTCTTAAATGCCACCTTGTGTCTGCCGACACCACCACCCCTGGCAGTGCGTTTATAATAATAAAAATTCAGGATCCTGTTGCATATAAACATAGCACAAAAAGTAAGGAAATTTGTGTTTGGTAGATTATTTCTTTGTTGTAACAATGCTTCTTGGCAATAAATCTTATACCGTTGGAAAGCCTGTTTATTTCCCTTTTAAATGGTGCCACATTTGTAAGGAACATGCATTTGTGGGATGAGCAGCAGAGCTGAGTATATGGGATGCGCCCATGAAAAATTTGCCAAATCTTCTCTGCCAATGCCAAACAGCTTATTCTGCCATTGACTCTTGTTCGGTGTTGTTTGGTGGATTGGATGATTGGTCTGAAAAAACAAGACATATTGGCAATTTAACAATTTATTCATTTAATAAACAGGAGCCACAGTAGCGTGTGGAAGAACCATACACAGCCACAACAGCCTGGCACCTCCTCCTCATGCTGGTCACCAGCCTGGTCACACACTGTTGTGGGATGGCATCCCATTCTTGTCAGCACCTGGGGGTACCAGAAGCTCAAAACAAGAGTCAATAGCAACAGCAGAATAAGCTGTTTGGCATTGGCAGAGAAGATTTGGCAAATTTTTCATGGGCGCATCCCATATACTCAGCTCTGCTGCTCATCCCACAAATGCATGTTCCTTACAAATATGGCACCATTTAAAAGGGAAATAAACAGGCTTTCCAACGGTATAAGATTTATTGCCAAGAAGCATTGTTACAACAAAGAAATAATCTACCAAACACAAATTTCCTTACTTTTTGTGCTATGTTTATGTGAACTGAGGCCTCGCTGGTGGAGTTTGGAGGTGAGCTTGGTGGGGATGACTGTATTGAAGGCAGAGCTATAGTCTATGAGTAGCATCCTCACGTATGTGCCCTGACTCTCCAGGTGAGTCAGGACGGTGTGAAGAGCCAGAGAGATGGCGTCCTCTGTAGATCTGTATGCAAACTGATGTGGGTCTAGTGAGGCAGGGATGGTGGCTTTGATGTGGGAGAGGACCAACCTTTCAAAGCACTTTCTTAGTGACGGTGTGAGGGCAACCGGGCGGTAGTCGTTCAGGTTGCCGATGTTTGCCTTTTTCGGCACCGGCACTATGGTGGCCGACTTCAGGCACTTTGGGACCGTTGCCAGAGATAAAGACAGGTTGAAGATATTAATGAATACCCCAGCAAGCTGGTCAGCGCAGTCCTTAAGTACCCGTCCTGGGACTCCGTCTGGGCCTGCAGCTTTGCGTGGATTGATCCTCTGCAGCGCGCACTGTACCTCATGTGTGCTCAGTCTGAGCACCTGATCGTCCTCCGAGGCCGGAATTATGCCACTCATGTTGTTGTTGCCGGTTTCAAAGCTCGCAAAGAAGGTGTCCAAGCACTTCAATTCCATAATCTCCCATGCTTCAAGTTTCAACATTGAATTGTCGAGTCTTAATGAAATAAGTGCCAATTGATTTGAAAATATTCTCAATTTGTAGAACAAATGGAAAGGTTTTCATTGAAACTCACTGTGATCAAAGACCATCTCAATACAACCTTGCAGCTCACATCAACATCAAGTGCCTTGAAAACCTGCTTACCTTGAAAACGAATCAAGCTTCATTTTACATGGGCTTTGCCATTCCATGTGACATATACTAAAATTTACTTTGAAAGATGTTTTGAAGATCATACACCAAATCCAAGATATCAAATGTATTACTTTAAGCTCTATTTTCATTTTTCTCCCACATGCCTGCCTTGATTTAAACTCACCTAATTTTGACAATGGTTGACGTGCGAAAATAATGGCCCTATTCTATATCAATTTAATTATAATATCTGTCTCATATTTCCTTGAATTATTCTTCCACTGCAATGCCTGCAAACTTTCAGAAATGTAGTTTTTCCCTTTTATCAGTACATGTGCAAAAACTGTCAAGTTCAACAATAATGATTCAATGAGCCACATTCTTGAATTACAATAATCCTCTGGTGAAGGTATTCCCAAAATGATATTGAGTAGAGGTGCAAGATTTACACTCTGTAATAGTGATACATTTTAAAGTCAGAATGGTGTATATAAAGTCTCTTAAATGCCACTATCATATTTGCCTCTATTACCCCCCCCCCCCTTTGCAATGCATTCTGGGCACCCGCCACCCTCTGTGGAAAACATTTGACCTGCACACCTCTTTTATAGACAATAGACAGTAGGTGCAGGAGGAGGCCATTCGGCCCTTCGAGCCAGCACTGCCATTCAATATGATCATGACTGATCATTCTCAATCAGTACCCCGTTCCTGCCTTCTCCCCATACCCCCTGACTCCGCTATCCTTAAGAGCTCTATCTAGCTCTCTCTTGAATGCATTCAGAGAATTGGCCTCCACAGAATTCCACAGATTCACAACTCTCTGACTGAAAAAGTTTTTCCTCATCTCAGTTCTAAATGGCCTACCCCTTATTCTTAAACTGTGGCCCCTGGTTCTGGACTCCCCCAACATTGGGAACATGTTTCCTGCCTCTAACGTGTCCAACCCCTTAATAATCTTATAAGTTTCGATAAGATCTCCTCTCATCCTTCTAAATTCCAGTGTATACAAACTTAGTCGCTCCAGTCTTTCAACATATGATAGCCCTGCCATTCCGGGAATTAACCTAGTAAACCTACGCTGCACGCCCTCAATAGCAAGAATATCCTTCCTCAAATTTGGAGACCAAACTTCATCCCTTCAGGCAATGCCTTCTAGTATTATATTTTCCTTCCTTCTGACTGTCTATCCTATCTATGCCTTTCATAATTTTATATACTTCTGTCAGGTCTCCTCAGGTCTCCTTCCAGAGAAGACAATCCAAGCCTGTCCAACCACTACCTGTAGTCAATACACCCTGGTGCAAGCATCATTCTAGTAAATCTTCTCTGCACCTTTTAAAAGTCTCATATCCTTTCTGTAATGGGGTGACCAGAGCTGCACATAATACTAGAAATGCTGCATAACCAAATTCCTCTAAAGCTGCATCATGAATTCCTATACTCATAACCCTGGCCAATTAAAGCAAGCATACCATATGCATGTTTTACTTATCTACTTGTGTTGCCAATTATACAGAATTAATGACTTGGAGCCCAAGATCCTTTAGTACTTCAACGCCGTTAAGGGTCATGCCACTAATTGTGTATTTATTCACTGGCTGGATTTGTGCATTATTCATATAGAAGATGGCAATCGCTCAATTGGACCAAGGTGGGGCAACTATGCAGTTATTGCTTGCAAAAGGAGATGAGCAGCAAGGCAACTTTTATTCCCCTGAAAGAATAAAAAGGACTCCATTGTTCCTCAAGTTACCATCAGCAAATGAGGGAATGCACAAGAAAGAAGAGATGCTTTGTGTGTAATGATGTTTAATTTCATTACATTCATTCATTGCACAAGAATTTTCTTTACATTACAAGGTTAATCCCAGAATAATTGCAGAAGAAAATAAATAACTATCAGAAAAGAATGTAAAAGAGAATAATTTCACCAAAATTATTGGCAATCATAACCTTTCTCTCAGGATGGAAATACCAAATACTGGCAGACATAACTTTTAAGGTGAGAGTTATAATGTTTAAAGGTGATGTATGGCCAAGTTTCTTTTTAACACAGGAGGGTAGTGGATACCTGGAGTGCACTGCCAGAGGTGGTGGTGGAGGCAGATACAATAGCGGCATTTACGAGCCTTTTGGATAGGCACATGGATACGCAGGAAATGGATGTCTATGGATTAATGGCAGGTAGGTAAAAGTTGGTCTTGGCATCATGTTTGGCACTGACGTTGTGGACCAAAGGGCCTGTTCCTATGCTGTACTGCCCAAAGTTTTAAAACAAGACAGACTGAGGGGCAACTTAACAGCGGTGTTTGAAATCATGGAGAGGTTTAATACAGGGTAACCACTCTAACCTATGCGAGTGTTCAAATTACCACTCTGTGTTCATAATTCCTCACAAATCAGTAAGATATTCTTGATAAAGAGACACTTTCTGCACACGGAAGCTAATCTTTGTCATTAAGAAAGATGTTTTCCTTGATTTACCATAAAGACCATCAAATGGAGAAAGTATAATGACAAATAACTTCATACATAGCCTGCAATTATGAACTGGAAAAAAGACTCAATTCTTCACCATGCAAGCAGATTTCTATAATCATCACATCTACCCAATTCTTACTGTGTATGTTTTAGAAAAAAAGCCTTGAGAGAAACTGTAAACAAATTCAGATACTCCAATGATTTTTCACTGGGATTGCTCAGGGCAATAATTAAACTTCAATTCACAGAGGATCCAAGAAACAATTGGAGATTTGGCAGGGAACTTCATTCTGTAGGAGTCTTTCCAGGATAAAGATGCTCCAGGTTTTTTAAAAATTCAGGCAAATTGAGATAAAAGAAAGAGGAAACATATCAACAAAAGCATTAAGCAGTGAGGACAAATAGACATAAAAGTAGCCAAAAAAAGACACAAAGTGCTGGAGTAAAGGGCCTGTCCCACTTAGGCGATTGTTTAGGCGACTAGGCTGTCGCCACACGGTCGCCGGGGTGTTGCCTGTACGGTCGTGAGTCGTCTCCAAAGAGTCGTAGCGTCTTTCTGGTCACCGCTGGATTTTCAGAATGTTGAAAATTTTCGGCGACAGTGGGTTTGACGCCAATGAGCGTAGCTTGACGTATCCAGATGTAGGTGCTGTCGTAGGTTGTCGCCAGGTGATGTAGGTTGTCGCCAGTGCTGACTTTGGTGAATTCCAAGTGTGGACTTGATCTGATCACCCATCAGAGTAATGTGTCCATAAATGATGTTAGATTTTTTTTTCAGATTTAGAGATACAGCGCGGAAACAGGCCCTTCGGCCCACCGGGTCCGGGCCGCCCACTGATCCCCACACATTAACACTATCCTACACTCTAGGGACAATTTTTACATTTGCCCAGTCAATTAACCTACAAACCTGTATGTCTTTGGAGTGTGGAAGGAAACCGAAGATCTCGGAGAAAACCCACGCAGGTCACGGGGAGAACGTACAAACTCCGTACAGACGGCGCCCGTAGTCATGATCGAACCTGAGTCTCCGGTGCTGCATTCGCTGTAAGGCAGCAACTCTACCGCTACGCCTCCGTGCCGCCTAGGTTTTGTATGCCGCCAGGTTTTGTATGTTTTTGCACTCGTATTCTGTTTAAAGTTTGAATTTTAAAGTTTGAAGTTTATTGAGATTTATTGAAGTTTATTACAATATTTTTGTATGCACTGTTGTATGTTCTTATCAACCTTTTAAAAAAATGTTGTTTGGTTCAATATAAATAAAGGAAATTCTTGACATTTTGATGGAAAATTGATGTATGAAGTTATTGTATATCAGAGTAGTTTCTCATGGCATCACTTTCAAATAGCCATGATGCAGAATGATTGGAAAGGGTAAACCCCCTTTTATAGGGAAACTGGGTGAAACGTGAATTGTCTTCAGTTGTCTTCAGGGTCCTAGTTTGTCGTGGCTTGTCGCGGGTGGACGTAGGTTGACTTCGGTTGTCGCCTCTGTGGTGCTAGGTTGTCGTCGGTGCTGTCGTAGGTGGACATCCTACTCGCGACGTCGAATAGGTGGTAGGTGGTTGTAGCTTGTCGTAGACATTGTCGTAGGGGGGTCCAGTCGCCGTTTTTTCGGCAACCTGCTATGAAGAGCTGGATAGAGCTCTTAAGGATAGTGGAGTCAGGGGGTATGGGGAGAAGGCAGGAACGGGGTACTGATGGAGAATGATCAGCCATGATCACATTGAATGGCGGTGCTGGCTCGAAGGGCCGAATGGCCTCCTCCTGTACCTATTGTCTATTGTCTATTGACTATGGCAATTGCCTAAAAAATCACCTAAGTGGGACAGGCCCTTAACTCAGTAGGTCTTGCAGTTTCGCTGGAGGATATGGATAGGTGGTATTTTGAGTGTGGACCCTTCTTCAGATCGATTGTTTTTAGGGAGAGAAAGTTGGGAGAGAGGTGGTGGTGGAACAAAGCCTGGCAAGTGATAAGCGGATACAGGTGAGGGGGCTTTGATTGGCAGATGGGTGGACAAGGGCCAAAGTTGAGAAGGCGAAAGGATGTGAGGCGAGGAGAGAAGGTATAAAATGTGAAGCCAGAGGAAGGGATCTCGATGGAAGGGGATGGGGAATGGGGAAATGTAATGGGGGAATGGATGTGCATGAGGTGGGACACAGGGAAGGGGACATTGTGGTTGATTAGAGTCATAGAGTGATACAGTGTGGAAACAGGCCCTTCGGCCCAACTTGTCCACAGTGACCAACATGTCCCAGCTACACGAGCACCACCTGCCTGTGCTTGGACCATATCCCTCCAAACCTGTCCTATCCATGTACCTGTCTAACTGTTTCTTAAACATTGGGATAGTCCCAGCCTCAACTACTGTTTCTGGCAGCTTGTTCCACCACCCTTTTGTGTGAAAAAGATTAGTTTTGGAAAATTAGACAATTCTGTAGTCATGAATGTAGATTGACAAAGCTGCAAAGTCATAACAACTGGGAAAGCTAAGTATTAAAAGCAATTATGACAATGACGATGGTGTTAGAGTGTAGATTGTTACAGACTTGCCATATCAAGGTTGATATTCCCTTGAAAAAAAACATTTTTAATAGCTACAAGTTTAACTGCAAGATAAAAATATTTAACATTGCAGGTTACACTGCCTAACAGAGTATCATTCACAAGTATCAATATAAGTGATTGCTTGTCCATTTCCAAAGGTCTCCCACAGTAAAACTGGCAGCCTGTGTTTCAATAGACATTGGTGCCTGATTACGGTAGAAGATTACGTGGAAATAGTTTCCATCCATGCCCTCCCCTCAAGGAGAACAGTCCCTGTCCCCCTATTATTTCAATGTAATCTTGCAATTTAGAGTCAGAGCTGTACAGCACAGAAACAGGCCCTTTGGCCCACATTTCCCATGCCGACCAAATTGGCATATTAGGATAGTCCCATTTGTCTGCAATTGGCCCATAACCCTCTAAACCCTTCTTATCCACATATCTGACCAAATGTCTTTTAAAAGTCACAATTGCATCTGCGTGAAAAGCTTCCTCTGGCAGCTCATTCCAATCCTCTGGGTGAAAAGGTTGCCCCCGTGGACTCTCTTAAATCTCTCCCCTATGTCCCTTAGTTTTAGAATCCTCCACCCTGGGAAAAAGACATCCATACCACTTTTAGGACCGAGATGAGAAAGTTTTTTTTCACACAGAGAGTAGTGAATCTGTGGAATTCTCTGCCACAGAAGGTAGTTGAGGCCAGTTCATTGGCTATATCTAAGAGGGAGTTCGATGTGGCCCTTGTGGCTAAAGGGATCAGGGGGTATGGAGAGAAGGCAGGTACGGGATACTGAGTTGGATGATCAGCCATGATCATATTGAATGGCGGTGCAGGCTCGTAGGGCCGAATGGCCTACTCCTGCACCTATTTTCTATGTTTCTATGATCTTGCACAACTCAATAAGACACCCCTCAGCTTCCTACACTCTAAGAAAAGGCCAATCCTATCCAAACTCTCCCTATGACTCATCCCTACAAGCCCAGGTCACATTCTGGTGAATCTCTTTTGCATCCTTTCCAACTTAATGACATCCTTCCTGTCGCTGGGCGACCAGATTGCACACAATATTTCAAGTGTGGTCTCTCCAATGACATGATGTAGCAACAGTGTTAGAGGTTGTGGGAAGAAGGCGGGAGAATGGGGATAGGAGGGAGAGATAGATCAGCCATGATTGAATGGTGGAGTAGACTTGATGGGCCGAATGGACTAATTCTACTCCTATTCCTTATGGCATAACGTTTTACTTAATACCCATCTCAATGAAGGCAAGTGTGCCAAACACCACCTTCACCACATTTTCACCTGGTTGATCACCTCGATATATTTGTTCTGTAGAATGCACCCAGTGCTATACCATTTACTGTGTGAGTTCCACCCTGGTTTGATATGCCAAAGTGGAACACCTCACACTTGTCAGAGGTAAATTGATTTTGCCACTCTTTGGCTCATCTTCGCAACTGATGCAAGATCCTGCAGTAAACCTAAATATCCTTTCTCACCATCCAGTGGTATAGTAGATAGTTTATTCTCACTCATCTGCCCATCAACTCTCTTTCAAAGCCAATGCTGCATAGTATTTAGAAGTGGACACAAAGTGCTGGAGTAACTCATTGGATCAGGCAGCATCTCTGGAGAATATTACAGGTCAGGACCTGTCTTCAGGCTGAAGATGGACACAAAAAGCTGGAGTAACTCAGTGGGACAAGCAGCATCTCTGGAGAGAAAGAATGGGTGACATTTCGGGTCGAGGCCTGTCTTCAGACTAATTGTAACGGGGAGGGGAGGGGGAAAAAGCAGGAAGAGAGGTGCAGGACAAAGCGCGGCAGGTCGTAGGTGGACACAGGCAAGGTGTGCTTTCTGGGTCAGAGCAGTGGCATAGCAGTAGAGCTGCTGCCTTACAGCGCCAGAGACCTGGGGTTGATCCCGACTACTGGTGCTGCCTTTACGGAGTTTGTACATTCTTCGTTGTGCTCCGGTTTCCTTTCACATTCTAAAGAAATACAGGTTTGTAGGTTAATTTGGCTTCGGTAAAAACTGTAAATGGTTGTAACTAAAAATATATAAAAGTTGTGAGACAAGACTGAACAGTTGCAAATTGTGACACCAGAGGGAGGAATAGGTGGAGGGAGGAATAGGTGGAGGGAGGAATAGGGGGAGGGAGGAATAGGTGGAGCGTAGAGGTGGGGGAGTGCAGGCTATCAGAGGTTACCTACAATTGGAGAATTTGTTCGTACCATTGGTTTGTGAGCTACCCAAACATTATATGAGGTGCTGTTCCTCCAGTTTGTGTGTGTCCTCACTCTGGCCCATGACTGAAAGGGCAATCTGTGAATGGGAAGGGAGTTAAAATGGTGAACAACCAGGAGGTCCACTAAGCCGTGGCAGACCGAGTGCATGTGTTCAGCAAAACAGTCGCCGAGTCTATGCATGTAGAGGACGTCACAACAGGAACACCAGAGGCAATAGATGAGCTATTTGGAAGTATTTGGCAGCTCATTCTGCAACTCTTGAGCGTATATTTGCAGACAATTGTCCATTGTACGGAATCAATTGTGGAAGAAGGAACAGAGCGTTACAAGTGTTTCAAAGCAAAGGAATGTCACAAAAAAACATGCCAACACTTAGATACTTAGATGCAAAAGTGAAATATCTATCAGTCAAGGCATTGTTTTCTACATGTACAGAAACTATGAAACAGTGTTAGTGCATACAACTTGCATTAATATTGCAACTTTCACGGCATCCGAGTATCTCAAAGTTCAAAGCATAAACCCTTTTGAAGTGTAATCAGTTTACGAAACCTGCATGCTGAAAGGACCCATGAATGAGATAAAAGAGCAGATATTCAATTTTAGTCATCGTCGATGGATAAATACTGAGAGCACTGGGAATTCTCATTCTTCTTTGAATAGCGCCAAAAGAAGGGACATTAAAAAATAAAGCCCTCAAACAATATTTTAATTTGCATTTTTATTGATCTTACAGATTACAAAATGTAGCACACATTAAATTCAAAGTATGCAGCTAAATAAACACCTCACAGCAAGATGCAATTTTTCAAACACTACAGCCCTCCAGAAGGGACTATGAATCTCGAAGGGGGGGGGGGGGGGGGGGGGGGAATCCACTGATGCAGCTCACTAAACATTGGTTTCTTCCTCTTGGTGCTCATCCTGTTATTTTGCCTTTATTCTGAGAATGCATGCATAAAATAGGGTAACATGATGAAAAAATTCAGAACACACAAAAAACATATTTCTTAAGGTTGCCATTTTTGGAGGATTTATTACATGATATGTCATATCATATCATATCATATCATATATATACAGCCGGAAACAGGCCTTTTCGGCCCTCCAAGTCCGTGCCGCCCAGTGATCCCCGTACATTAACACTATCCTACACCCACTAGGGACAACTTTTTTTTTTTTTTTACATTTACCCAGCCAATTAACCTACATACCTGTACGTCTTTGGAGTGTGGGAGGAAACCGAAGATCTCGGAGTAAACCCACGCAGGTCACGGGGAGAACGTACAAACTCCTTACAGTGCAGCACCCGTAGTCAGGATCGAACCTGAGTCTCCGGCGCTGCATTCGCTGTAAAGCAGCAACTCTACCGCTGTGCTACCGTGCTGCCATTGGAGCCATCCTTCATAAGAGGATAACTTGACATGCCAATGGGAAAGAAGTGATTTGATTCAGTACGACACCTTTGGACAATGTAACCTTACCCCAATCTCGTTCATTCGACCCAGCAATACTCCATGCTCGGAAATTCATACAAAATCTAAAAAGTTTAAATATTCAGGCAATGGTTAATCTTCATTTTCTACGGGATCTGTGATTAAGCTGGAGAACAAAAACTCTAACCTGCACTCTGCAGAAGTTAATCCCGGCACCAAAGGGAATGGACCAAAGCAGTAACAATGGCTTTGAGTTTATAAAGCACTTTAAGCGTAGCAAAAAAAGTCCCAAGGTACTAGACAGAGATGACAGCAAAGAAAATCGACACCAAGCTGCAGAAGATATTAAGGCAAATAAACAAATGGTTGGTTCGAAGGAGCGTCTTAAACTGAAGTCCAATGGCAACGGGGAGGTGAGGGAGAATGTCAAGGCTTTATGCCTCGACAGAAGATTTAACAGCCAGTGTAACGATTGGATTCAATGATGGTCAAAAAACTGAAATCAGTGTGGTTTGCACAACAGAAAAAGAACAGAGAGATAGGGAGAGGAAAGTTAATTGTGGAGATCAGCAAAAGGGATTTTTTTTTAAAGAACAGAACTGCTAATTGTGACGTCACTGTAAATCACCAAGCACTAAAGAAAACGGGACACACAGAGACATAACATCCGCAGGAGTATTTTTGCCGATTTCAAATTTCATGGGGAGTTGCATGTGGGAGGCCTGACAAGAACAAGTTCAAAATAATCACATCCAAAGTCAGCTAAATCACGGGATGACGTTTTCAGCAGCAGTTAAGCTGAGATGCCGATGACTGCATTACAGATATGGAAGCAATTATCAATTTCATACCTGTTTTTTTCAAACAAGTGGAAGACACATGATTAATGCTTGTCCTTGGTGCTGCCAAGTTTGAAGGACCACCTTCAACTCATATGGGGAGCTTCTGACCATCTTTGAGATAGGGAAACCCACCAGTCAATGTTTCCAGAGCCTCAACCAACAAATCAATTAAAAAAAAAAAATGCAATATTTTATTTTAATCAATGCATGGAAGCATCTCCCAAGGGATCAAAAGTTCCAAGAAATCATGTGAATAGATATCACTTGTACTGAAGCAAGAAGCATGTACCCTGGGCTTTCTGATGTATTGTGATCAAGGTACAGTTTAATCTGCATCCCATCGATATTCTCAGTAAAACTTAATGTAATCTACTAATACAGCTCCCTTGGCTCAAAAGATCCATTTGCACAACACAACACCAGATATACTGGAGTGGTTACTTTGAACAATACTGTCATTGCAATTTCTTTAAAAATCAGAATACAAAACAGGTATCAATTCTCTTTGTTACAACATTGCACATGGTCAAAATCCACCTGCCTGAATTCCCTTGACATTGTTCCTTTAAGCTTGATGCCTTTTCTCCGAGGGTTGTGGATTTGTAGCAAACATCTGGGTCCACTATTCGGATTAAAAATTTGATTTGACTGCCAGACATAATTAAAATACATAACCACTTAAAGTCTAGGATCACTCCACTTCAACTATTGAATTTTATAAAATGACCAAATAAAATGGTTGCAGACATCCTTTTATAATTAACTGAATTATAATGTTGCATTTACTTTACAGAACTACAGGTGGCCTCTTTGAGGGTTTTTTGTTCAATGCTGTGCCATCTGCCTATTTATATAATGGTTTGACCTCATACCAACATCTCACGAGGAATTGATGGAAGCTGAAGTTAACAATTTTTGTTTCATGCCATCAGACTCAAAAGAATGTGACAACTGGAAACAAAAGCTCTTCAAAGCTTGCAAGTTACTGGAGAAATGTTAACACATTGTCAGTGAAAGAGCTGCAGATGAAACAATGGCAACAATTGCGCTAAATGCAAAAAATATCTTTCTTGCTGTAGAAAAACATTCCTGAGTCAACAGAAAGGTAACACAATAATAGGTGGAAATTAAAGCACTCTCAAATGAGTTTCGGGCTACAGGAAGCTAGATGTAAATGCTGAAATCAGCAGTTGAAGCACGCCTACACAGACAGAATACCAAATGCATCATTGTCCCAAATATTTATAAGGATGGTTCATAGCCATGATATTAACTAGCACATACAAGTGAGATTTCTACTCACCTGGAGTTTCAGTTGCCATGTACTGACAGCAAAGCACTCAGATGAAATTAGAGTATGCCCATGAGTTACCGTATAATGTCCCTGATGGATTTTGGCACTTCTGCAGTCCAAGTGATTCAGTTTGTATCATATGCAGATTTCAAATAAAACTCTCCTGACAATATTCAAAATGGAAATAAATAATCATTTCTTGGACACTAAAACACAACATACTTCCTTTAACTTATATAAAAATATAACAGAACTAATAAAATATATCACAGGACTCCAGATATATCCCATGCTGATGACAAAGTAATTTGAGTACTTGTATTCATAACATGTACAGTCAAAGTTGTTGTACGGTGAAAATTTACACCATACAGAATTGCTATTATTGGAGCAGCTCATGAAAGCTAAAAAGGTAATGCATTTATATAGTCCACTAAGCCACCTCAAATGAATAAGCAATTAAACCACCCGAACCACTGTCCACGAGACAAATATCAGTGCGTGTATTTGGAATAACTTTGGGTCATACCTGATTTTTGAACGTGCTATATATAAAAATTTTCACACAATAATCAGTTAAACGTTAAATATCTCTCCATATTACAAGGAAACTCAGTGTGTCCTGGAATACAAGCCACTTTGAACAAAATTAAATATTTTAAATAGATATTCCTTTTATAACTGTTTGTTGAATTTTAACTAAATACTATACTTGCACGCATAATAAAATAAATGCAATTTCATTAATATTAAGTATTCTTTTGAACATCTCAGGGATGTCATGATGATCTCCATCGGCACTAAAGAGTTGTCCCCAGATAGACACTAAATGCTGGAGTAACTCAGCCGGACAGGCAGAATCTCTGGAGAGAAACACAAGGTAGAGTAGCTCAGCGGGTCAGGCAGCATCGCTAGAGGGATTGAATGGGTGACGTTTTGGGTCGAGACTCTTCTTCAGCCAAGAGTCTGGGAAGAGGGAGTTTGGAGATATGGATGGGTAAGGTGTGAAAATGACAGATCAAAGCAGATGATGGTAAGGAAATGTAGAATGGTTCATTTACCCAGTTCTTCTCGAGCATAGAGCCAGGTGTGATATGGAACAGGTGACCTGCTGCCTTCTCAGCCGGTCATAAGGGATAAGAGCAGAATTAGGTCATTCGGCCCATCAAGTCTACTCTGCCTTTCAATCATGGCTGATTTATTTCTCCCTCCTAACCCCATTCTCCTGCCTTCTCCCCATAACCCCTGACACCCGTACTAATCAAGAATCTATCTATCCCTGCCTTAAATATATCCATTGACGTGGCCTCCAATGCCTTCTGTGGAAAAGAATTCCACAGATTCACCACCCTCTAACGAAAGAAATTCCTCCTCATCTCCTTCTTAAAGGAACGTCCTTTAATTCTGAGACTATGACCTCTGGTCCTAGACTCTCCCACTAGTGGAAACATCCTCTCCACATCCACTCGATCCGAGCCTTATTCGGTACCTTTCAATGAGGTTCCCTGCTTATTCTTCTAAACTCCTGCAAGTGCAGGCCCAGTGCTGTAAAACGTTCATCATATGTTAACCTACTCATTCCTGGGATCATTCTTGTAAACCTCCTCTGGACCCTCTCCAGAGCCAGTACATCCTTCCTCAGATATGGTGCCCAAAATTGCTCACAATACTCCAAACACGGCCTGACATCTCTGTTTTTGCATTCTTGCCTTCTTGAAATAAATGCTAGCATTGTGTTTGCCTTCTTAATACCGATTCAACTTGCAGATGAACTCAGACTATAGTTCCCAGTGATTTATAGTCCCTTGGGGTGAGGGAAAGGGAATAGAAAATAATTAAACAAGTTGTGTGCACATTTTGGGCGGCACGGTAGCACAGCGGTAGAGTTGCTGCTTTACAGCGAATGCAGCGCCGGAGACTCAGGTTCGATCCTGACTACGGGTGCTGCACTGTAAGGAGTTTGTACGTTCTCCCTGTGACCTGCGTGGGTTTTCTCCGAGATCTTCGGTTTCCTCCCACACTCCAAAGACGTACAGGTATGTAGGTTAATTGGCTGGGTAAATGTAAAAATTGTCCCTAGTGGGTGTAGGATAGTGTTAATGTACGGGTATCGCTGGGCGGCACGGACTTGGTGGGCCGAAAAGGCCTGTTTCCGGCTGTATATATATGATATGATATGATATGATATGATATGATATGATTTTGAACCAGGCCTCATTGTCTGACCACAACTGAATCCTTAAAGTATTCACTGGATTGGTAAATTTACAAATTAGTCACAGAGGCAGCTTCAGGTGAGACATAGGTTCACTTGTCACTCCTCCAACCTCATCTACTGCATCTGCTGTTCCAGGTGTGGACTCCTATATATCGGCAACACCATGCGCTGGCTCAACGATCATTTCACTGAACACTTCCGCTCAGTCCGCCGAAGGCTACATGATCTCCCGGTTACTAAACACCTTAACCCCCCTCCCATTCCCATACAGACCTTTCTGTCCTGGACCTCCTCCACTGTCAGATTGAGGCCCAATGCAAGTTGGAGGAACAGCACCTCATATTTCGCATGGGCAGCTTACAACCCAACAGTATGAACATCGACTTCTCCAACTTCAAGTAACCCTTGCTTTCCCTCACTCTCTATTTTCCCCATCCTAGTTCTCCAATCAGTCTGACTGCCCCTTGATTAAATTTTTATCTTTGTCTGCTTCGTTGTCATTTTCCCCAAGCTAACAAAGATCTATTCTACATTTTCCTTGACATTTGTCCTCTTTGATATCTCGTTTTCACACCTTACCCTTCTTTATCTCTGCCACTCCCTCTCCCCTGAGTCTCAGTCTGAAGAATGGTCTCGACCCGAAACGTCACCCATTCCTATCCAGAGGGGCATCCTGTCCCGCTGAGTGACGCCAGCATTTTGTGTCTATCCAGTGATGCATAGCTTTGAGAACTGTACAACTGAAGGCACCTTTTCCACCCAACCATGCTACACTAAGTTACCCGTACAACAGTATACACAAATTCTTGCAAATTACCAGCTGGGGAAAACAAAAATGTTTGTTTGATCTCCAACTAGAAAATTAATAAAAGAAAGCAAGCAGAATGAGATTAAACCAGCAAAAAAACAGATTTTACATGTACACAAGAGTCTCTTAAAAGAGATCAAAAGAAATTTATGGGGAATAACAGATTTTAAACACATATCTTGTGTCTTTCTTCGTGATGCAAAACATTAAAAGCAAAATAGTTAGCGAAAGAAAATGAGAAACTTAACACAAGAAATAATATAAAAGTGACAAATTAATGGAACTAAGGTCTGCCAAAGTTGCAATGCAACTCCCTAAGACAATGGTGACTGAAGTGTTGGGTGCATTTAATCATCTTTCAAAATTCTCTGGGTTCTGGAATTATTCCAAGAGATTAGAAAACTGCATTATAACAACATTATATTTTTTTTAAACAGACTTCAGTTGATGGAAAAATTACAGAATTGAGTGCACAACAGAAAAGCATAAAAATGATTTAATAGTCAATATATTTTTAAGAATGAGAAATAATGTTTAACATAGTTTTAGAAATGTTTTATATGAAGAAAAAAGGAAAACTAATGAAAGTAGTGTAGTGTATTGGAATTTCCAGATGGAATTTCCAGAGGCATTTGATAAGTAACCACATGGTAGATACTTGCATAAGGACTTTGAATGTGAGGGTGCTACATATATTAGCTTGAATAGGGGATTGGGAACAAAGAAAAGTATAGGGATGTATAAGAAAATAACTGCAGATGCTGGTACAAATCGATTTATTCACAAAATGCTGGAGTAACTCAGCAGGTCAGGCAGCATCTCGGGAGAGAAGGAATGGGTGACGTTTCGGGTCGAGACCCTTCTTCAGACTGAAGTATAGGGATGAATGGGTTATTTTCAAGTAGGTGAGCTGTAATCAGTGTGATGCCTCAGGGAACAGTTCTTCACCTACTTTATTTATGCTTTAGATGGAGAGACTGTTGAAATATGCTGACAATACAGATAGATTTACTAAAAATGAAGATTAGCAAAGTTTAGTTTAGTTTATTGTCACGTATTGTACAGTGAAAAACTTTTGTTGCGTGCTATCCAGTCAACAGAATGACAATATATGCCAATCGTGCCAGTTACAGTGTATAGTTACATGACACGGTAGCGCAGCGGTAGAGTTGCTGCTTTACAGCGAATGCAGCGCCGGAGACTCAGGTTCGATCCTGACTACGGGTGCTGCACTGTAAGGAGTTTGTACGTTCTCCCCGTGACCTGCGTGGGTTTTCTCCGAGATCTTCGGTTTCCTCCCACACTCCAAAGACGTACAGGTATGTAGGTTAATTGGCTGGGTAAATGTAAAAATTGTCCCTAGTGGGTGTAGGATAGTGTTAGTGTACGGGGATCACTGGGCGGCACGGACTTGGTGGGCCGAAAAGGCCTGTTTCCGGCTGTATATATATGATATGATATGATATGATATGACAAGGGAATAACACCTAGTGTAAGGTAAAGCCAGCAAAGTCCGATGAAGGATAGTCCCAATGAGGCAGGTAGTAGTTCGGCACTGCTCTCTGGCTGTGGCAGGAAGATTCAATTGCCTGATAACAGCTGGGAAGAAACTGTCCCCTGAATCTGGAGGTGTGCATTTTTACAGGGATGCAGACACGTTAAATGACTGAAGCAAACTATGGCTGACGGGTATAATATCAAGGATTTTTTTTTTTTAGTTTTGTTTAGCGATACAGCGTGGAAACAGGCCCTTTGGCTCACAGAGTCCACGCCAACCAGCGATCACATGCACACTAGTTATATCCTACACACACTGGAAACAAGTTACAGAAGCCAATTAACCTACAAATTCGCACGTCTTTGGGATATAGGTGGAAACTGGAGCACCCAAGTGAGAAATTACAAACTCCACATGGACAGCACCCGTAGTCAGGATCAAACCTGGTTCTCTGGTACTCTAAGGCAGCAACTCCACTGTGCCGCCCCAGAGTTTACTGCTTTTCCTAACAAAGTGAATAAACCCAATTTAGTATTAACCTAATGGCGCAAAAGTGATGATTAATGGCATTGAGAGAAATAATCATGAGATAAACCAAAAGGGCAAACTGAATTTTGCCTTTTATTGCAATGTCTTACACAAGGCTTTGGTGAAAATACTACACGATACACTGTACTGTTTTCGTTGCCTAATTTAAAAGATATACTTACCTTGAGGCAGTGTTACAAAGGATTACTAGTCTGTTTTCTGGATCAAGGCTTGGCCGGCAAGGAATGACTGGGGTGAGAATGTTTTTGAAAATAATATGGGATGATCATATTGAAACGTCCAAGAAGCTGCAGGAGCTCGATTTCTGAGATGTTGCGAGGTTATTCTGCTGGGAAAAGAAATCTAGAACTAAGGAAGTGTCTTCAGATAAAGACCGAGATAAGGGAATCTTTCTGTAAAATATTATTAATCTTCAGAATTTTCACCCTCAACAGTGCATTTACTACCTCAACAGTGGATGCCATTAAGTATATTCAAGATCGAGAAAGATAATTTTGGGTATGCAAGTGAATCAAAGATTATGGGAAATAGGCAGAAAAAGCAAGTCAAGGCAGAACATCAGATCAGCCACGATCTTATTCAAAGGCACCACAGGCATGGCGAGTTGTATGAGCTACACACCATCCAATGTCCTTAGCCAAATACAATACAGCAAATGTAAAGATTTAAGTTCGTAAGTTCACAAGTGATAGGAGCAGAATTAGGCCATTCGGCCCATCAAGTCTACTCTGTCATTCAATCATGGCTGATAGACAATAGACAATAGGTGCAGGAGGAGGCCATTCAGCCCTTCGAGCCAGCACCGCCATTCAATGTGATCATGGCTGATCATTCTCAATCAGTACCCCGTTCCTGCCTTCTCCCCATACCCCCTGACTCCGCTATCCTTAAGGCCTATCATTTCACTCTATCTTTCACTCTCAACCCCATTCTCCCCATAACTCCCGACACCCGTACTAATCAAAAGATCAGACATGTTCTGGCTAATGTGTGATTTTGGCATTTATGTTCTTCTTCCCATCCTGTTACCATCCACAGCTGAAATAGCAGCTATCGGTTTAAGTCCTACTTGGAACTCGAGCACTGCTGTATTTTTAAGGTACAACAATTTCAGGTCATCATCTCAGAAAAGACTGAAATAGGGTATGGATGAGTTGGACTGAGGGATGTATCTATTCCCCTCATGATCTTGTACACTTCTATAAGATCACCCCTCAGACTCCTGCTAAGAAATAAAGTCCTAGTCTGTACAACACCACGACTATGTTCAGCTCAACAATATTGCTTCAGATCAATCAATAGGGCAAAACCCCGAGAGGTGCCTGGAATAAATGATGCAGTTTATACCACTGGACAATAGACAATAGACAATAGACAATAGACAATAGACAATAGGTGCAGGAGTAGGCCATTCAGCCCTTCGAGCCAGCACCGCCATTCAATGCGATCATGGCTGATCACTCTCAATCAGTACCCCGTTCCTGCCTTCTCCCCATACCCCCTCACTCCGCTATCCTTAAGAGCTCTATCCAGCTCTCTCTTGAAAGCATCCAACGAACTGGCCTCCACTGCCTTCTGAGGCAGAGAATTCCACACCTTCACCACCCTCTGACTGAAAAAGTTCTTCCTCATCTCCGTTCTAAATGGCCTACCCCTTATTCTTAAACTGTGGCCCCTTGTTCTGGACTCCCCCAACATTGGGAACATGTTATCTGCCTCTAATGTGTCCAATCCCCTAATTATCTTATATGTTTCAATAAGATCCCCCCTCATCCTTCTAAATTCCAGTGTATACAAGCCCAAACATTAATGGACATAGTTCATTAACTCATATTTCTTACTGATGCAGAGAGAGAAAGAAAAAAAAGCAACAACGTAGTTCTAATCTGTGCCCAGCTAATACTCATTATACAAGATGTGTTGGAAAGAACTGCAGATGCTGGTTTAAATCGAAGATAGACACAAAGTGCTGGAGTAACTCAGCGGGACAGGCAGCATCTCTGGAGAGAAAGAATGGGTGACGTTTCGGGAAGGGTCTCGACCCAAAACGTCACCCATTCCTTCTCTCCAGAGATGCTGCCTGTCCCGCTGAGTTACTCCAGCATTTTGTCTCTATACTCAGCATACAATCTTAGACTTTATATGGGAAATTTGTATCATGCTTGTGTATGCAAGGCCAGTGCTTCTTTTGTACACAAAAAGGAGGGAATGTGCATAATTAATAAACAAGTGGCCACAAAACAAAACAATGGAGTTAAAAAAAAAATTATTAAGGTGTTGGTATGCCAGGGTCATAGAAACAAAACGGCTTACCAGAAAAAGTGCAGGAGGAAGTTTGTTCGAATTTTTATCTGGAGTCAACTTAAATAACATTTCCCTCAACCTGCACTGGAGTTAGTATTCAAGACCTACAAAGGGTACTCAAGCACACAATTTAGTTTAGAGATACAGCACGGAAACAGGCCCTTCGGCCCACCGAGTCCGGACCAACCAGCGATCCCTGCACATTAACACTACCCTACACACACTGACTAGGGCCATTGTTACATTTATACATTTACACCAAGCCAATTAACCCACAAACCTGTACGCCTAAGAAACCGAAGATCTCAGAGAAAACCCACGCAGGTCACGGGGAGAACGCACAAACTCCGTACAGACAGCACCCGTAGTCAGGATCGAACCCGGGTCTCTGGCGTTGTAAGGCAGTAGCTTCTACTGACACGCCATCAATACGGTTCATATTCTGAACCAATGTACATGAGTATTAAGTTTCAAATATTTTCTAGAGATTTTCTCACGGTTTAACTTTTGAAACCACGTTTATTTTTTGTATGAAGCTTATTGAGGAACATGGCGGGTATCTTCCTCATAAATCTACCTTTGCCTGTACATATTAATGGTCCGCTCATTACTAATAGCCATTCATCTCCATCCAGTTTCTTGCTCTCGTCAGATCCTTTAAAACTTTTATAGCCTGGTCACATTTTGATAAGTGAAAAATTATTGTAGTCGCCATATACAGACAAGTAACAACTGAACTAATTAACACCGAATTACAATAAAGCAGTTTTATGTACGAGACTGCTAGTGCATTACAACATAATTGACAGGAATATCCAATTAAGATAATGGATTCAGGCACTACAGATGCTGTTCATTGGAGAATGTGTGATAATACCAAGAGCTCACATTCAAGCTGTCAACAATGAAAGCTTGACAACAACTCCAATATAGGCTTACAGTATAAAATATTAGCACTCTAGAAAGCTAAATTAAAATTAAAATACAAGTCATGCAGGGAGGTCAAAACACTTGCGACAAAAACTCTGATAATGCATGATCCAAGTATTTAGAAATGCTGACAGATTGGCATCTGCTCACTGGGTGCTGTTTCCAGCACTGCCTGCAACATATTGGGAAGCCTTCTTCTCATGATTCCTCTAAGTTACCTGGTTGATTCATGCACTTCCCTGAAATTCACCTGCTTCTGTCTTCTACCTTCCCTTGAAACATGCTAGGGTTTTGCACCCTTGAAACATGGTAGGGTTTTGCACCCTTGAAACATGGTAGGGTTTTGCACCCTTGAAACATGGTAGGGTTTTGCACCCTTGAAACATGGTAGGGTTTTGCACCCTTGAAACATGCTAGGGTTTTGCACCCTTGAAACATGCTAGGGTTTTGCACCCTTGAAACATGCTAGGGTTTTGCACCCTTGAAACATGCTAGGGTTTTGCACCCTTGAAACATGGTAGGGTTTTGCACCCTTGAAGCATGCTAGGGTTTTGCACCCTTGAAACATGCTAGGGTTTTGCACCCTTGAAACATGGTAGGGTTTTGCACCCTTGAAACATGCTAGGGTTTTGCACCCTTGAAACATGCTAGGGTTTTGCACCCTTGAAACATGCTAGGGTTTTGCACCCTTGAAACATGGTAGGGTTTTGCACCCTTGAAACATGGTAGGGTTTTGCACCCTTGAAACATGCTAGGGTTTTGCACCCTTGAAACATGCTAGGGTTTTGCACCCTTGAAACATGGTAGGGTTTTGCACCCTTGAAACATGCTAGGGTTTTGCACCCTTGAAACATGCTAGGGTTTTGCACCCTTGAAACATGGTAGGGTTTTGCACCCTTGAAACATGCTAGGGTTTTGCACCCTTGAAACATGGTAGGGTTTTGCACCCTTGAAACATGCTAGGGTTTTGCACCCTTGAAACATGGTAGGGTTTTGCACCCTTGAAACATGGTAGGGTTTTGCACCCTTGAAACATGGTAGGGTTTTGCACCCTTGAAACATGGTAGGGTTTTGCACCCTTGAAACATGCTAGGGTTTTGCACCCTTGAAACATGGTAGGGTTTTGCACCCTTGAAACATGGTAGGGTTTTGCACCCTTGAAACATGGTAGGGTTTTGCACCCTTGAAACATGGTAGGGTTTTGCACCCTTGAAACATGGTAGGGTTTTGCACCCTTGAAACATGGTAGGGTTTTGCACCCTTGAAACATGCTAGGGTCACTGGATAATTCATTGTTTCATGGTGTACCCTCACAAGTTAAAAAAAAATGTGTTGGTATTTTCATGGTCATTTTACCCTAGCTTAGTTTAGCCATGGCTGAAATAATCTGATACCCCCCCACCACCACCACCACCTCACACTCACACATATTCAAGTTAGCTTGTGCTTCAAGAATTGCTCATTGAGAAGATTGTCCATGTTGAAGTCGGAAGAAATCAGCTTTTCTTGTGGCGTGAGAGAAATTGTTTCTCCTTAATTCATCCCTTGCCCCAGTTTACTTGCCAATGGAACAAAAATATGGCAAAAAAAAACAGCTTAGATGAATAGAGACTCTAAATGGTTCAATGGTACTTGGTTGTCGTGAAGTACAGTGGAATTCTTTTTGGCGTACAGTTTAGTCGAAGTATTTTGATACATAAGCACATCTTCGATTCGGGACAAGTGTATGGCAATAGTACACTGAGGCAATATACAAGAGATGCCAGGTTTGGCACCATTTTCAAGTGCATGTTGTGAAAGTGCAGAGTCTTAACCTAGCCATAAAGGCCCCTTGTCCTGGCAGCATTGCAGGGTTGATCTAGCCAAGAGTAGCCATTGGTGTCTCTACCGCTGCTCTGTGCCACTGCAGGTCATACCGTGCACTCCGTCTCTTGGAGCGGCCCTGATCCAGCTGAGCCCCAGGCTGCTGCGGGGCCTCCAGCGGCCCACTCCACCATCGAGATGCACTGCACTGCCTCACGCACACTCGGCCTCCTGGAGCGGCACTCAATCCAGCCAAGTCCCAGCTGCCGTGGGGCCTCCAGCGGCCCACTTCACCGTTGAGATGCACTGCGCTGCCTCCCACAGCCGGTCCACCTACAGGCCCTTTGTCACTTGTTGTCCGCCGCCATCTCAAATCTTTTCACCCTCCTCTCCGGCCCTCAGGGACGAACAGGCAAGGCTTGGCGGCTTGACTCTTAGGGCGGGCAAGCCAGGCCTGCTGCAAAGGCAATATTGGGCCAAAACATTAAAAAAATAAAAGTTGTGTTTTTAAAAAGGAAAAGAATAAAGATATTTTACGACTTGACCTGCACATCTCCTTTACATGTCCCTGCACTTGACCTGCACATGACCTGCACATGTCCCTGCCTTACCATGAAGTTATGCCCTTTAGTATTTGGCCTTTCCATCCTGGGTAAAATGTCCTGATTACCTACCCTATGCATGCTTCTCATAATCGTTAACACTCCCATTCGGTCTCCCCTCAACCTGCACACAAACAGTGGAATGGCCACACATTACTCCAAAACCAAAGAACAAGATTTATTCTAATGCACTGATTTTCAATTAT
>NW_027602597.1:0-32071 GCF_053455715.1 Rhinoraja longicauda | reverse complement strand
GAGAGAGAGAGAGAGAGAGAGAGAGAGAGGGAGAGGGAGAGAGAGTAACGCAGAGACAGGAGCAGTGTCAGCATGCATCCATCGATCATGGAGCACTGACTTATTGGTTGAGGGATAAAGAATGAACAAGTGTGTGTTATCAAAAATATTTATTTCTGTAGGATTCATAACTATCTAAAGAGAGAGAGAGAGAGAGAGGGAGGGAGGGAGCGAGGGAGAGAGAGAGAGAGAGAGAGAGAGAGAGAGAGAGAGAGAGAGAGAGAGAGAGAGAGAGAGAGAGAGAGAGAGAGAGAGAGAGAGAGAGAGAGAGAGAGAGAGAGAGAGAGAGAGAGAGAGAGAGTGTAACGCAGAGATAGGAGCAGTGTCAGCATCCATCCATCGATCATGGAGCACTGACCTCTTATTGATTGAGGGATAAAGAATGAACAAGTGTGTGTTATCAAAAATATTTATTTATGTAGGATTCATAACTATCTAAAGAGAGAGAGAGAGAGAGAGAGAGAGAGAGAGGAGAGGAGAGAGAGAGGAGAGAGAGAGAGAGAGAGAGAGAGAGAGAAGGAGAGAGAGAGATGAGAGAGAGAGAGAGAGAGAGAGGAGAGAGAGAGAGAGAGAGAGAGAGGGATGAGAGAGGGCAGAGAGAGGGCAGAGAGAGAGAGGGGGAGGTGGAGAGCAGAGAGAGATGGCAGTCCAAATCTCGTCCAATTTGGCATGACAAATAAAGCTATCTTGATCTATCTTGATCTTGATCAATGATCAGGGACTGTCATTAAAAATGATCAATATATATGACAGGCAATGGTGTTATTTTTTCTGCTTAATCTGCATCTTTGAGCAAGGGGGCGATTGGGTGAATGTGAGGGGCTGGGGGTCCCGGAGCGGGGCCGGCGATGGGATCATCCGCCCGGGACTGACAGCTGGAAGATGCGGCGGTGAATGTGAGGAGCGGAGCCCGGAGCGGAGAGACTGCGGCCGCCCTCTGGGATGCGCTCAGGGCGCGGGTTTATTAATGAGCCGCAGCGCTGAGGTGAGCGGATATTTCACCGCGCTCTTCACCTGCTCCCTGAACTTGGACTGGGTCGCTGCGTAAATAAATGTGTTGGTGCAGCAGCTGAGATTACTCAGCAAATACCCGACCATGTTAAAGATATATTGGGAATCATTCATATCATTCCCAATCCCTGTGATCTGATAATAGACGAAGTTTACAACCAGCGTCAGCCACAGGAGGATGAAGCTGCCGGAGATGGTGAAGAGTAAAACCACAGACCTCCTCCTGCTCTCCATCTCCGGGTCACTGCGCTTCTCCCCCTTGCTCTCACCCCTCAGCCCCTGACGGACCCGACTGGCCACTAAAATGTGCCGGACTGTCAGAGCGTTGAGCAGCAGGATCACAGCGAAAGGGAGGAACGGAGTTAAAACCGTGTCGAACCAGTCAAATGCCACCCACCCGGGGTCAGTGTAATAACTGTCCACCGCGTCACAGCCCCACGGGACATTGTCGATGGTTGTCCAGGGTTCCTGTGTGAAGTAGCGGGGAACGTTTTTCAGACACAGCAGAACGCCGGCTGTTGCGAGAACCGCAGCCGCAGTTTTCCCGGTGCAATATTTAGTTTTCAGCTTCTGGCAACAAATGGCGACAAAGCGATCAAAGGTGAAAGTGACGGTGAACCAGACAGAACAGTCTGTAGCTGAATACCTCAGTACATCGTTAACACTGCACACAGGGGTGATGGACACGAAACTCCAATAAAAGTAATGGTATCGGATCCGAGTCAAAATGACCTCGGTGATCAGGGTGAGTAGATCGGCCGCTGCCATGGCCACCAGGTAGTGAGTGGTGCAGGTGGAGAGGCCGCACTTTCCCCGGGACAGGATCACAATCGCCACTAAATTCACTGCGGAAAGAGAAGGGGAGCGGACACTGGGCATTACTGAACACGGTCTCCGGGGCTGAACACCGGCTCCACTTTCAGCTGGAGATCAGGAGTGTTGGAGTCGGTGCGCGGCTGCAGGTTTAACAATGTCAGACCCGGCTCCGACTGTGCCCGACCTGCCTGCTTCAGGGGAGAGGAGATAAGGCGACGGGCGGGGTAAAGGGTGGGGAGGGAACGAGCAGCCGCACGCTACAATAGGCGGAATGGTCCTGTCTACAGTTAACCCCGCTCACAGTCTCTGATGGGGCCGGTTTCACAGACTTAACCGTGACCGGCCGCGTTTAACCAGGGCTCTGGGAACTCGGAATCTGATGGGGACGAGGAGGGTTCAGAGAGAAGGCAGGGACAACTTAGGATCCGGCAGCAGAGTGGCTCCGTTAATGGATTCATTCCTCAGTTCGGTAACAACACACGCCGGTAGATCCGTGGCCACTGGTTCAGGAGATCGATCCAATTATTGACCAACAGGTGGAGGAATCCGACTGTGACAGACTCCACAGCGAGACGTGTCCACAGGAGCGGGTGTTCACTCTGATCAATAACTCAGACACAGTGAACTTCACAATGTAAACCCCCTCCCAGTCACACCGTCCCGGAGAGCTGCCTGTCCCGAGCACTGGGACAACTCTGGGCAAGGTCCCACTGAAGGCAATAACAACATTATAGTGGGTCCCGGCAGTGGGAGAAAGAGAGGGTTAGTTTAGGCTGTCTGAAAATGAGAAAAATCACAGCGTTAATTCAAAGATATTTCATTTAGAGGATTGATATACTTCACATATTCTTGTACAACAATCATCAGTTAGGAATATTGTAACACGATCAGAATCATGTCAACACCGGTTAACAGACGGAGTTATAAAACTTGAATCGTTCTGCTCACTTACCAGGGACTCCAACGGCAGCAATGATCACGTACAAGATTTTCTCCACGGCGTAATATTCCTCAACTTTTTGACGGTGCATGTTCTCTGCCCAGCTACGTATCCCCGTGAGCTACCGGTAATCTCTCGGAATGAAATGCCGGGGCAGAACATTCCCGGAGATTTTATACCATTTTCCGTCTCCACCGGGACAGTGAAGTTTCAACAGAATTAAAAATAGAGCTTTTGAAATGACTCGCAAACAGATGACATCAGCCAAGTGAAATCCCTGCTGAGACAGGTCGTGATTTATTCAGGGAATTGATTGAGAAACTCCAAAGACTGGGAATTGTGGCGATACTGGGGGATGGAAATTGGAGGCGGCATTTTTCCAGCAAAGGGGATATTGGTTCAAACTCCATCTGGTCCAACTCTCCACCTCGTGTTGTTTATCTGATTTCCTTCACTCAGCAAGGCAATCCCAAATTTAAGGGACCGTCTCAATGCTTCTGGTGCCCAGTTTAAAGGTGGACTAGACAGCCTTTGTCAGCGTGATGAATTAGTTCAACAGATCACATCAGACTAAAATGGCCCGTCCACTCTGTTTTAACACTCAATGTGATCGCGGCTTAACTGATTGTAACCTCAACCCCACACTCCCGGCGACCCCTAGTAAGCATTTAGTCCTTGCTTGCCTGGAATGGATCTGGCTTTGCCTTGGGACAACAACATTCTCTACCTTCATCACCTCTGAGGAGGAACGACCCAAAGACTCACGACACTCAGTGAACAGAACCATTGCCGCCTCAGAATTGTCTTAAAAGTAGAACACACGGCGAATGATGCAACATCTCTCCCTCCTCTCTTTCTCTCTCTCTCCATCTTTACTGCTATTCTCTCTCTGAACTGTTACTCTCTCCCCTACACTCTCTATTCTCCCTCTCTGTGCCGACCGCTCTCTGCCAACCTCTCTCCCCTCCCACTCTTACTGCATCTCTCCCTCCTTCTCCCTGTATCTCTCTAATGCTTCCCTCTCCCCCTTTTGCCAACCCACTCGCTCTGAACTCCCCTCTCTCCTCATTTTTCCCACTCTCCCTTTGATCGTTCACTCTCCCTCCACCTCTTCATTCGTCTTCTCCTCTATCTCTCCCTTTTATCTTTGTACGACCTATTTCTCTATCCATTTCCTCACCTCTCCATCACTTACCATCACTTCTCTTTCCAAAGCCTTTCTTGGCAAGTGCAGTTAAAACGGTTAGCCACCATGGGATGTAACAGCTGTCCCTAAACCCCCTCCCTCACGCTCGAGAAGCCCTTCCAGGTGAGACAGATGTTCACCTGCACCTCCTCTAATCTCATCTACTGCATGTGGTGTTCCAGGTATGGCCTCCTTTACATCGGCGTGGTGAAATGGAGACTCGGCGACCGTTTTGTCGAACACTCACCGTCGTTCTGCTAAGGCTTGCCGTATCTCCCCGTTGCAAGCCATTGTAACTCCCCCTCGGACACTGACCTTTCTGTCCTGGGCCTCCACCAGCGCCAGAGAGGTTACATTAAAACAGAAAGAACGCCACTTCATAGTCCGCTTGGGAACCTTGCAACCTAATGGTTTGAACATTAGCAAATGCCAGGTAACTAACGTGCAACTTCACGCTCTTCCCTCGCTCTTTCTCTTCCTTCACGCGGACTCGCACTTGTTAATCCCCTCCACCTCCATCTTCAACCGATATTCCCTCCTCTCTCTTTATAATTCCAACCTGCTCAATCCTTATCTCGCAACTTTTATCTTTTAACCTCTGGTCTCAACCACCTAACTATGAAAACGGTATTCACCCACTCATCGTTCAACTCGCTTTGTCCTGCTGTTCCAGCCTTCTCCAGCTTCCCACTACAATCAGTCTGAAGAAGGGTCTCGAACCGAACTTCACCCATCCATGTCCTTGGCAGGCTTAGCCAGTTCAGCGTGCCCTCTACAACTCTCACCAACTTCGACAGATGCACCATAGAAAGTATTTTATCAAGATGCATCACAGCTTGGTTTGGGAACAGCTCCATACAAGAACGCAAGAAATTGCTGCGAATTGTCCAGACCATCACACAAAGCAACCTCCCATATATTGACTCAATTTATAAACCACGCTTCCTCGGCAAGGCCAGCAGCATAATCAAGGACGAGTCGCACCATTGCCACTCCTGCTCCTCCTCTGTCCCATCAGGTAAAATGCACAGAAGTGTGAAAATGCACACCTCCAGTTTCAGGGACAGCGTCTTCCCAGCTGTTATCAGGCAACGGAATCATCCCACCACAACCAGAAAGCAGTGCTGAACTACTATCTACCTCTGTTGATCCTCGGACTATCCTCGATCAGATTTTGCAGGCTTTACCTCGCACTGGACGTTATCCCCTTATCATGTATCTATACTCTGTAAATGGCTCGACTGTAATGAAGTATTTTGTTTCCACTGACTGGGTAGCACGCAACAAAAGCTTTTCACGGTACCTCGGTACACGTGACAATAAACTGCACTGAACTGACATACTCAACTAGATTTCTCCAGAGGTGTAGCCTGACTCGCATTGGATATTGATTGTGTGTGACAGTGTGAGTGTGCGAGTCCGTGCAAGAGTGTGCTAGCACGTGTATGCGAGTGTGAATGTGTGAGATTGTGCACATGAGTCGGTGTGTATGCGTATGTGTTAGTGTATGCGGTTGCAGGAATTTCAATGATTCAGTAATACCTTATTATCACGTACCCAGGTAGAGTGAAATGCTTAGTTTTGCAGACAACCCGGTAACATCATGTAGAAGACCTCACCTAGGCGGTACACAAGTGTCGCCACATTTCGATACCGACAAAGTTACAAACGTTGGCCGGATAGTTGTATCTCCTGCCTGCCGCCGCACCGCGGGTCGCCCCTTCGTTCTCGGCTGCCTTCCTCGCTCTCCGACGGTCCACCTCCCTCTCTGCGGTTCCCCGCGGCTCCCACCTCACTCCCGAGGCGCGGTTCTCATCGCCATCCGCGGTGGGCGAGCCGGGCCGACACGGGCCGACTGAAGGGCTTGGCCCCGCTCACCGGGAACACTCCCGGCCACGCTGCGCTGCGCTGCTCGACGCGAACATCCAAGGATAAACTCAATCCCAAAATGTGCGCGTGTGCATGCGGGTAGAGTATGTAAGAGTGCCTATATTTGTGTGTGTGTGTGTGTGTGTGTGTGTGTGTGTGTGTGCGAGTGCGTGAGTGTGCGTGTGAGTGTGTGAGCATTAGTAAGTGTGGATGCATGTGCGATTGAATGTATCTGTGTCTCTGAGTGGGAGAGTGCATGTGGGTTTGTGAAGGACAGTGTTTGCGTCTGTGCGTGTGTGTGGCTGTTTGTGAGAATGTGAGAGAATATGTGGGATGTGAGTTTGTCAGAGTGTTTGCGTATGTAATTCTTTGATAGTGTGTGTGTGTGTGTGTGTGTGTGCGTGTAGGTGTGTGGGAGAGTATATGATGGTGTTGGCAGAGAATGTGTTCGTGTGTATGTGTGTGCGAATGAGTGCGTGTCTCTTCGTGCTAGTGCGTGTGAATATCTGTTAGTGTGAGTGCATGTGTACGTGTGATTGTATGTGAGAATGTGTGAGAGTATATTTGATTGTTTGTGATTGCATTTGAGAGATTGTGTGTGTCTTCGTGCGCGGGTATGTGTGTGTGCGTGTTTGACTGTGTTTGAGGGTGTGAACATGTGTGTTTGTAATGATGTAATGGCATACTGTGGGTTTTAGTGACGACGTGACACGCTGTGGGGCATTACTGATGGAGTGACGCACTGTGCAGTGGAACTGATGGAGTGACATAATGTATGGTAGTAATGGTGGATTATCACACTGGGTTGGAACAGATGGAGTGACACTTTGAAGTTGTATTGATGAAGTGACACACTGCGCGGTAGTAATGATGGAGTTACACACTGGGCAGTGCACTGATGGAGTGACACACTGTGGGGGTAGTACTGATGGATTACACAATGTGGGGGTAGTACTGATGGAGTGACACAATGCGCGGTGTTGTTGTTGTTGTTCGTCCTTCGGGTTGGAAGATGACCATGACTTCCCTTTCAGTTGGAGGATTGGCGACTGTGGGTCCGGAAGTGACTGGTGAGGCCAATCCGGGCCCGGAAGGCACGCCTACACGTAGGACACAAGTGGATGGCTGCTACAGTGGAAGTGGAGGTAGCCCGGGCCTTGCGCGCGGTGCGTTTCCTCTGGGCCTCTGCAGTGCGTCTGTTCTCTGCTGCACGGGCTCCTGTGGTGAGCTTGCTACGCCAGGTTGGGACGGTCCAGAGCAAGAGACTCCCAAGTGCTGAGGTTGATGTCCAAGTCTTTGAGGGACACTTTGAGGCAGTCCTTAAACCGTTTCTTCTGTCCTCCTACTGAGCGCTTGCCCTGACACAGTTCTCCATACAGAAGCTGTTTTGGCAGTCGACTCTCGGGCATTCTGACGACATGGCCTGCCCTTCTGGCTTGGGCTTTCCGTAGGAGGGTGTGGATGCTGGGGATTCCGGCCTGTTCCAAGACCTCTGTGTCGGGAATTTTGTCCTGCCACCTGATGTGAAGGAGTCTCCGTAAGCAGCTCAAGTGAAAGTGGTTGAGCTGTTTGGCATGTCTGCTGTAGACAGTCCAGGTCTCACTGGCATAGAGAAGAGTGGTGAGTACCACTGCACGGTAGACCTTCAGCTTGGTGGTAAGGCTGAGTCCTCTCCACTCCCAAACATTCCCACTGAGTCGCCCAAAGGCATCGCTGGCCTTGGCCATTCTGTTGTTGACCTCAGCGTCAATGTTCACCACTCGCGAGAGTGTACTGCCCAGATAGGTAAAGGTGTCGACTGCCTGTAGATTCTGCCCCTTCACCGTGATGTGTGGTTTCTGATAGGGCTTTCCAGGCGCGGCTAGTACATAACTTCAGACGTTTTGGTGCTAATGGAGAGACCAAAGTTGACACAGGCCTCTGAGAAGCAGTCCATTTCATGGTGCATTTTCTGTTCTGTGCTGACATTGAGGGCGCAGTCACCAGCAAACAAGAAATCTCTGATGATGGTCTCCTTCACCTTTGTAACAGCTTGCAGGCGCCTGAGGTTGAGCAGCCTGCTGTCAGTTCCTGTACCTGATGTGTTTTCCATCCTGGCAGTCACGGAAGGCATCGGTCAGCATGGCACAGAAGACCATGCTGAAGAGTATAGGGGCAAGAACACAACCTTGCTTCACGCCGTTTGTCACTGGAAAGCCTTCAGACTCGTCTCCATCATCTCGCACTTTCACCATCATGCCGTCATGGAACTGCCGGACAATCGTGATGAACTTACTGGGACGGCCAAACTTCTGCATTATCCACAAGCCATCTCTGCTGACAGTGTCGAAGGCGTTTGTCAGATCGACGAAGATCACGAACAGGTCGCTGAGCTGCTCTTGGCATTTTTCCTGGAGTTGGCGTGCAGCAAATATCATGTCGACAGTTCCAGGTCCAGCACCGAAACCACACTGGATTTCTGGAAGGAGAACCAGCTCAAGGTGTTGAATGAGACGGTTGAGCAGGATGCGAGCGAAGATCTTCCCTGCTATGGACAGGAGGGAGATGCCTCGATGATTGTCGCAAGACTGGCGGTTGCCTTTCCTCTTGTAGATGTGGACTATGCTGGCATCTTTCAGCTGTTGTGGGACCTTCATTCCACATGGACTGGAAGAGTTCAGTCAGCTTCTGCATCATGACAGGGCCTCCTACTTTGAACACTTCAGCACTACACTGTAGTACTGATGGAGTGACACCAGTTGATGCAGTTCGTGTGGATTAACACACTGTGGGTTGGTACAGATGGAGTGACACACTGCAGTAGTACTGATGAAGTGACACACTTTGCAGTAGTTCTGATGGAGTGATACACCATGCGCCTCTACTGATGTAGTAACACACTGCGGGTAATACTGATGGAGTGACACAAGGAGTAGTAATGTTGTTATGACAAACTGTGGAGTAGTACTGACGAAGTGACACACAGTGGAATAATACTGATTTAGTGACAAATTGTGAGGTAGTTTTGTTGTCATGACATACTGTGGGGAAGAATTGATGGATGAAACAATGTGGGGTAGACTAATGCAGTGATACATTGTGAGGTAGTACTGAGGAACTGGCACAATGTGGCGTAGAATTGATGGACTGACACCCTGGGGTCGTACTGATATAGTTCCACACTGGAGTAGTACTGACGGAGTGACAAACTGTGGTAAACACTCATGTCATTGCATCAGTACTACAACGCAGTTTGTCACTCCATCACCCCACCCCTTGGGGTAAAACTGATGGAGTGACACGCTGTGGAGCAGTGCTGATGGAGTGACACACTGCGCGGTTGTACTGATGGAGTGACATACTTCGGTGTAGTGCTGATTGAATGACACACTGGGGGTGGTATGGACAGAATGGCGCACAGTGGGCGAGTACTGAAGTATTGACACAATGTTCGGTGGTACTGTCTGGTTGCACATTGTGACCTCCACACTGAAGTAGGACTGACGGTGGGGCAGTACAGATGGAGGGTTACACTGTTGGGTAATACTAATTGAATGAGTCCGTTGGTTGTACATAATGGAATAACAAGCTTAAGGCATTACTGATGGAGTGCATCACTGTGGTGTAGTACTGATGGAATAACATATTGTAGGGTAGTACTGATGGAGTGACACGCTCCAGTTTTGTACTGATGGAGTGTAACACTGTGGAGTAGTACTGGTGTAATGACGTACTGTGGAGGTGTATTGATGGAATTACATACTGTGGGGTAGCACGGATGTAATAGCACATTCTGTTGGAGTGACGCAGTAATACTGATGGACTGACACGCTCTGCGGTAGTACTGTTGCGATGAAAAACTGTGGTGAAATAGTGATGGAATTACATACTATGGAGTCGCTGCGATGGGTTAGCACACTGTGGAGTAATGCGGATGGAATGGCAGATTTGAGGTATTCCCGATGTTGTGAAACTGATGGAGTAAAACATTTTGGTGTATATCTGATGGAGTGACACAGTGTGAGGTAGTACTGATGGAGGAACAAACGATATGGTAATACTGTTGTCGTGGCACACTGTGGGATAGTATTAATGGTGTGAAACTAAATGGGGTAGTACTGATGTAATGATACATTATAGGGGAGTTCTGATGGAGTGACACATTGAGGGGGAGAACTGATCGAATGACAAACTGTGGGTTAGTACTGATGGAATGACTATCCATTTAGTATTATTGATGCAATGGCATTCCATGGGATAGTTCCGAATGAATGACATGTTGTGATGCAGTAATGATGGAGTAACAGACGATATGGTAGTACTGATGGAGTGACACGCTGTGGGATAGTATTTATGGATTAACATCATGTGGGGTAGTATTGAAGGACTGGTACATTTCGGGGTAGCACTGATGGAGTGACACATTCGACGGTATTACTGAAAGGGGGGAAAGCTGTGGGTAGTACGGATGAAATTACATAACTAAGGTAGTACTGACGGAGTAAAACACCGTGTGGCAGAAATTATGGAATGAAATACTGTAGGGTTGTACTGATGAGAGTGACACGCTCTTGGGTTCTACTAATTGAGTAACATGCAGTACTGATGGAGTGACAGACTGTGAAGTAGTATTGATGAGTGACCTAACGTAGGGTATTATTGATATAATGGCACATTCTGGGGTAGTACTGATGGAGTGACATCATGTGCTGTAGTACTATTGTTATGTCATAATGTGGGATGGAATTGATAGAGTGACACTGTGTGGTAGTACTGATGGAGTGACGCACTGTAGGGTAGTGCTGGTGCAATGGTATACTGTCGGATAGTACTGATGGAGTGACGCACTGTAGGGTAGTACTGGTGTAACGGTATACTGTGGGATAGTACGGATGGAGTGACGCACTGTGGGGTAGTACTGGTGTAACGGTATACTGTGGGATAGTACTGATGGAGTGACGCACTGTGGGGTAGTACTGGTGTAATGGTATACTGTGGGATAGTACTGATGGAGTGACGCACTGTAGGGTAGTACTGGTGTAACGGTATACTGTGGGATAGTACGGATGGAGTGACGCACTGTAGGGTAGTACTGGTGTAACGGTATACTGTTGGATAGTACTGATGGAGTGACATCGGAGAGACCAAGCGCAAGCTCGACGATCGTTTCGCTGAACGGCTCCACCCAGTCGTACCTGATCTCCCGGTTGCTCAGCACTTTAACTCACCCCCGCTCCCCCATTCCCAATCTGAACTTTCTGTCCTGGGCATCCTCCATTGTCAGAGTGAGGCCCGGCGCAAATTGGAGGAACAGCACCTCATACTTCGCTTGGGCAGCAAACATACCAGCGATATGAACATTGACTTATCTAACTTCAATTAGCCCTTGTTTTCCCTCTCTCTCCATCCCCCCTCCTTCCCAGTTCTCCCACCAGTCTCACTGTCTCCAACAAAATTCTATCTCTTTCCCGCCGACCTCTCCGACATCAGTCTAAAGAAGGGTCTCGACCCGAAACGTCACCCTTTCTTTCTCTCCAGAGATGCTGCCTGTCTCGTTGAGTTACACCAGCATTTTGTATCTACCTTCGATTTAAACCAGCATCTGCATTTCTTTCCTACACGAAGTACAAGGCACGGCAGGACTTTCGGCTAATAATAGCTGTGCCGAACATGAGACGACCACCCTTACCTGCCTGCTCACAATGCATATCCCTTCATTACCTGAAAATCTGAACTTGTCTTAAATGTCACTATTGTATCTGCCTCCAACACCAGTGGAGTGGGTGGTAAGATTTTAGGACCCGTTATACAGGATGATGTGACAGAGTATTTATAAGTGCACGATGAAATAGGCATAAGTTGGCATGGCTTTGTGAAGGGAAGGTCGTGTTTGATAAATTTGCTGGAATTATTTGAAGAAGTAAATAGCAAAACATCCAAAGGAGAGACAGTAGATGTTGTTTACTTTGATTTTCAGAAAGCCTTTGACCAGGTGTCACAAGATGGCTGCTTAGGAAGATGAGAGCCAACGGTGACAAAGGGCAAACATCAGCATGGATAACTGGCTGGCTGGATGGCAGAAGACAAAGAGTGGCAATAAAGGGGGATTTTTTCTCGTTGGCTAACAGTAACTAGTGGAGATCTTCAAGGATCGGTGTTTGCCCGCTACTCCACGTTTTATATTATGATTTGGACGAGGGGATCGAAGGCTTTGTGGCCATGTTTGCGGATGTTACGAAAAGAGGTGGAAGGGCAGGTAGTTTAGAGAAAGCATGGACTCCGCAGAAGGACTTGGACATGTTGGGGGAATGGGTAGAGAAGTGGCAGATGGAATATAGTGGAGCAAAGTGCGGAGTACTGCATTTTGGTAGTAGGAATAATGGCGTAGACTGTTGTCTAAGTGGGGAAATAATCCATAAATCGGAAGTGCACAGGGACTTGGGAGTGCTGGTTAAGGATTCCCAATTGTTTTATCAGCAAGTTGAACCGGTGAGAATGATCAGCCATGATCACATGGAATGCTGGTGCTGGCTCGAAGGGCCGAATGGCCTACTCCTGCACCTATTGTCTATTGTCTATTGTCTATTGTCTAATGGAAGCAAACTCATTGCTTGCATTTATTTCAAGAGGACTTGCATACAGAAACACGGATGTAATGTTGAGGCTATACAAGGCGCTGGGAAGGCCGCATTTGGAATATTGTGAGCAATTCTGTGAACCATATCAGAGGGGAGGTGTGCTGGCTCTGGAGAGGGTCCAGAGGAGGTTTACAAGAATGATCCCAGCAATAAGTTAACCTCTGGCGAGCGTTTGTCGGCTCCCGGCTTGCACTCGGAGTTTAGAAGTATGAGGGTGGACCTCATTGAAACATACAGATATGTGAATGGTTTAGATCCAGTGGATGTGGAAAGTATGTTTCCACTTGTGGGAGCGTCTCGGACAAGAGATCATTTCCTCAGAATTAATCTACGTTCACTTTTGAAGATGATCAGAAATTTATTTTTTCAGAAATTGATGAATTTGTGGAATTATTTGCCACAACAGGCTGTGTACGTCACGTCAATGGATATTTAAAGGCGCAGACAGAAAGATTATTGATTAATACAGGTATCAGAAGTTATGGGGAGAAGGCAGGAGAATGTGGTTTGGAGGGAAAAAGATTGGCGGATAAGACGATTGGCCGAATGGTCTAATTCTACTCCTATTCCTTATCACCCAATGCCCACCTGCGGTATTACGTTCGATGCACTTGATGCCCCTTGCTTTCCCCGCACACCTCGTTTAAACTTCATCCCTTTCACCATAAAGGGGTGGCCTTCACTACTTGATATTTCCATCTTGAGAGGAATGTTCTGACTGTTTACCATATCTTTGCCCCTCATAATTTGCTATCGATCTATCAGGTTATTGGCCGATCTCCGATGAACCAGTCCAACGTCTGGTTGTTCATACGCTCCAGGCGATGTTCTTGTAAACGTCTTGAACACGATTTCCGAAGCGCCCATATCCTTCGTGTACGAGAGCGAACATAACTGGACACAATGCTGCAAAAGCGGCCGAAGTAAAGTTCTCTAAAGTTGAATATTGACATCCGACTCATAATTCAATGACTCGGTCAAATATAGCAAGCATTCTACGTGGCTAATTTATTACTCTAAACGTACTACCACGATTTGCGTGTTTCGCATTGGGAACTCAAGGTCCATCATAAGCAATGCTGATACTGCGATGCACTTATATTGTACAGACAGTGAGGGCTGTTGTGCCTCGATGTTGCATTGTACTGCTGATGTTCATCCACGGGAGGGCGCTGTGACAGTATATTCCCACTGTACATGCACTGAGGTGCGCTGCGTGTGGATGTTGCCGTGTGCTGCTGATGTTCATCCACGGGAGAGCGATGCGACAGTATATTGCCACTGTACATCCACTGGGGTGCGCTGTGTGAGGATGCAGCAGTGCACTGTTAAAAAAGAACACTGGGTACAAAAGTCATAGCAGCAGAGTTAGTGCACCAAGGCCCATCGAGTCCACTCCTGCATTCTATCATGGCCCCTCTTTCGTCCCCACTCAACAAGATCTCCCTCTCTCACGAGGCCCACAGAGGATGGGAGAGAGAGAGAGAGAGAGAGAGAGAGAGAGAGAGAGAGAGAGAGAGAGCGCACCCCTCAAATAGCTGCCTAGATAGAGAGCTACCTATTTACTATCAATATCTCCAGCTATCTCGCTGATAGCTGATATACAGATATCCAGCTTTCTAGCTGTCTAGCATTGCATGTAGATAGCTATCTAGTTAGTTCACTATCTTGCTAGCGAGATAGCTGACACGCTGTCTGGCAGTCTATCCTGCTGGCTCGCAATCCAGTTCTCGAGATAGCTTGAATGATAGGTAAAGAGCTAACTATTTTGGTAGCAACATAGCTAGGTCACTAACATGCCTGAGGGCTAGAGAGATAGATAACTAGATAACTAGATTGTTAGCCAGCAGCTTTGGCGGCCAGATAGCGGTTGAGCTTGATGGAGCTTTGCTAGATGGCTAGTGAGCTAGGCATCTAGCCAGCTATACCAGTAGATAGCTCACGAGCCAGATCGCAAGAGAGATTTATAGCGATTAATGAGCTATCTAGCTAGATCGAAATGGGTCTCTCTCGTTCCCCCTTTCACCCCCCCCCCGAGAGCGAGCGAGCGAGCGACCGCACTCCACAAATAGCTGCCTACGCAACTAGCTAACTATTTTTGCTATGCAGAGATTCGGCTATCACACCATCCATCTGTCTAGCGTTCAAGCTATCTAGCAATGCAGGTATTTGGCTATCTAGAAAGCTAACACGCTCTGGCTGTCTTTCCCGCTGGTAATCAATCTATATAACTTGATATCCAGCTTCCTAGCTGACATGCTAACTAGCTAAACAGCTATCCACCTATGTAGGGAGCCTGCTACCTATCAATTTGACTATTCATCCAGCTGTTAGCTCTATAGCTAACAGACTAACCAGCTATCTATCTATCTGTCTATCTGTCTATCTATCTAGCTATCCACCTAGCTATATAGCTATTTAGTCTTGTAGGAATTTACCAAGCGAGCTACCTTATTATCTAGCTTACTATATATTTAGCTATCTACCTAGTTATCTATCCTGTTGGCTAGCAATCCACCTATCTAGCTATCCAGCTATCTAGCTAGCAGTCTAACGAGCTATCTAGTGATTTAATTATAGAGCTATCTAACCATTTATCTCTGTAGCAATGAATCTAGCTATTTGTTTCTTAAACTGGCTATCTAGCTATCTACCTACCACCTATTGCTACCTAGCTATCAAGCCATTTAGCCATGTAGTCATCTATCTATCTAGCTAGCTGCTAAGCTGTCTAGCTATCTAGCCAGCTGGCCATCAAGCTTTCTAGCCATCTACTCATCAAGCCATCTCGCCATCTGCCCATCCAGCCATCTGGCTTTATTCAGCTCGCCATCTACCCAGCGAGCCAGCTTCCCAGCTGAACAATTTCCCAAGTAGCCAGCTAACCTTCCAACCATCTAGCCAGAAAGCCATTTAGCCATCTCGGCATCCAGCCATATATATATATAGCCGGCGTGAGCGATCTATCTGTCAATTTAGCTAACAAGGAAGCTATCTACAAACCTAGATATGACTAGATCTCCCTCTGTGGGCCTCGCGAGAGAGAGAGCCCACCCACAGAGAGCTGCCTATATCTCTAGCTAGCGATCTTGCAATCTAGTTATTCAGCTATCTACACATCCATCTTTCTAGCTTTCAAGTTATGCAATGCGGGTAGCTAGCTACCCAGGTAGCAAACTATGTTTCTATATAGTCAGCTAATATGCTCACTGGCTGTCCATCCTATTGGCTAGAAATGTAGCTCACTGGTTATCCAGCCATCTAGTTATCAGTGCAGCCAGCTACTACTGAATTCCAGTGAAGACAAGCCCAATCTTTACAAATCTTAGTGAAGGGTCTGAAGAAGGGTCTCGACCCGAAACGTCACCCATTCCTTCTCTCCCGAGATGCTGCCCGACCTGCTGAGTTACTCCAGCACTTTGTGAATAAATACCTTCGATTTGTACCAGCATCTGCAGTTATTTTCTTATATTAGCATTAGTGCGTTTTTCTGCTCTCATATTGCAGCTTTCCACAATTAACTAGAGCAGACCTCAACATCCAGACAATATGTTCACACTCAGTGTCGTCAGTCTGTTCACCACCCTCCCTCTGTCTATTTCTCTCTGTGGAATCTTTCTCCTCACTTCCCATTTGTTCCGTCAGGACCTTCATCCTGTCCTCCCAAACAGATAGACGGAACATCTAATTCCGACCCTCAGCCATACGCTATGCTACACAACACATCCCATGTTCTCCCTGACAATCTCAGTGAAACCTTTACCTGTTTTATAATAATTCAGCTCCTTGTGCTGTACCTCACTGGGAGTAGGGCCGAAACGTCGAATTCGACCTGTTGCTTTCACAGACCTGCTTGACTAGCTGAGTTCCTCCAAGATTCAAGATTCCAGGTTTAGTATCTTTATTCCCTTTTGATACTAAACTTTTTTTCTGGGTCGGTGGAAGATATTTGTTTTCTCCTCTTCCATCACCTGCTGATCATTGTCCTTTGCCACAGTCTAAACTTACAGCGCGTAAACAGGCCCTTCGGCCCATCGAGTCCGCTCCAACCAGTGATCCTCGCATATTAACTCAATCCTATATGCACTTGGCTCATACCAATCCAATTAACCTACAAACCTGTAGGTCTTTGGAGTGAGGAAGTGATCTCGGAGAAAACTCACGGGGAACGTACGAACTGCGAACAGACAGCACCGTAGTCGGAATCGAACCAGCGTCTTCAGCTGCAATCGTTGTAAGGCAGCAACTCTACTTGTGCGCTCATAGTTAGTATGTTTGCAACTGACACCGAACCAATTTTTACAGATGGCGTCGAATACGTTGAAAGGCGCACGATTTCAAAACCGGGCCAGATGGTACGTTCGGACCGACCGCTCACTGAGAATTGATCTTCGTGAAAAATGCCATCATGCTTGATTTATGAAAATGTTGCCAGCACTCGAGGGCCTGGGCTACAGGGCTTGGTTGGACATGTTTGGACTTTATTCCTAGGAGCACAGGGGCCTGAGAGGTGACCTCTGCAGGCGAAAAGGGTATGAGGGGAACAAATGGAGTGAAGGCACAGTCTATTTAACAGGGTAGGAAAATCAAGCACGATACGGCATGGGTTTAAGGTGAGAGGTGTTAATGTTTAATATAAACGTGAGGGGCAACTATTTCATTCAGAGGGTTGAGGAAATGTGAAACGACCTGTCCAGAAACATGCTGAGGCACACACAATGTGAAGGACATTTGGACGGGTACACGGTTTGGAAAGGATTTCGGGGATGTGGGCAAACCGAATTAGATCAGATGGTCCATTTTAATCGACAGGTGGATGTTGGGCGGCACGGCCTGTTTCCGCGCTATATGTGTCCATGCTTTATGATCTCTGCCATCGGGATCTATTAGACAGAACCATCGGGTGGTGGGTGAATACGCATTGATGAAACAGTGTTTTCCTGTTCAAAGCGGGTTATCCAACGATACATTGTTCGGCTCGTAAACCGTGGTGGTCATCAGAGCCAATGCAGTCGCCAGGCATCCGCTTGCTTGAATTGAGCGCCCAGTCTGATTTGGAATCCTCTTATCCCTGTTTGACTTGCGGAGATTACACTTGTCCTTCGTGTTCCGTTCAGGGTCATCTTGCTTCAAAGCCTTAGATCAGGACATTAACCAAGTGTGAATCTCCCTTTTCATCCAAGGCTTCTGATTAGGACGAGACCTAAATGTCTCTATTGAAAAACAGCCGTCACGTGCATTTCTTGATGAAACCGAACACATCCCTCGATAGACCGCGGACCGCTGGTCTCACGGCGTCCGGACGCGCGATATCATTCCGTGAGAAATCCTCGCATATTTTCCGATTTTATGTTTCCTGAGTTTTTGCATCAGATTGTCATTATTCCGGCTCCCGCTCCGGGGGAAACACTGTGCTATTTGTGCGTCTCCTTTCATCAATCGGCAACGGTGCCTCACCAGTTGAATCCCGAGCAGGTGACCGGGGTTCGATTCCGATCACCGCATCATTCCAAATGCACGGGAAATCTGCCTTCAGAGAGCACAGATACTTAATTCCGATAGCAATTCATGCATAGACTCATAGTCATAGAATGATACAGAGTGGAAACAGGCCATTCGGCCCAACTTGCCCACACCGGCTAACATGTTCCAGCTACACGACTCCCACCTGGCCGCGTTTGGCCCATATGCCTCCAAACCTGTCCGATCCATGTACTTGTCTAACTGCTTCTTACATGTTTGGACAGTCCCTGCATCACCGACCTCCTCTGGCAGCTTGTTCCATACATCCAACATCCTTTGCGTGAAAAAGTTACCCACCAGGTTCCTACTAATCTTTTCCACATTCACCTTGAACCTATAAATGATGCAGGAAAGTGTTCTGGAGTAAAATGGATCCCATAGGCAATTATTATTCACTGTGAGGTCGTCTTTGCATCGGGGATGGAATTTCCATGCACGACCCGTTGCCCTGCAAACGGAAGTGCATCTTCCTGATCCCTTTATTGCAGATTCCCACCCGAGACGAGGACAGATCCCAACATGCCCAGATAACATTTAACACCAAGTGACGCCACTCTGTTCACCACCCGCTCTCTGTCTATTCCATTCAGTGGAACCTCTCTCTTCACTCCCCATCTGTTCCGTCATGAGCTTCATCCAGTCCTCCCGTACAGGCAGACGGAACATCTTCACTCTGATCCCCAGCCACGCACTACGCTACACAGGAAAATTCACATGTTGCCATTGATCGGCCCCATCATTTAATTTCCAACTTTCTAATCATTGATGCCTTCTGCTCCGTCTCATGGCCCCGAATCTTCAACTTACGTCAGCTGCTTCTACGGATGCTGCATGACCCGCTGAGTTATGTCTCTTTGTTCAAGATTACAGCATCTGTATTCTCTTTTGAAATTAAAGATTTATATTGTTTGATGACGGAGATTTGTTTCGTCGTCCATTAACTGCTGATTATTGACGTTTGCCACAGTCTTTGTATGCAGCCCGGTCTTCGATTGAGTTGATTTCCTGATAATGCGCCTTCATATTACGACGCAATGTTCCCCAACGCTTATCCAATCGGACCGATTACTGTGCCTTCGCTGTGTGAAACTGCAAATAGCTTAATAAGAGTTCCACTTCATCGACTGAGGGCAGATCTAATGGAGACCCCGGTCTCCTCAGACCACTGATGTGTTGCTCTTTTCGTTGGTGCTTCGTTCTTAAATCTTTCTGAATGCCAGCAGGAGCACCACCAATAGATGATCGGATGACCAACGATAGCGACAAATGGAACGGCAGGCATACTTACTGGTCGTGTAGGCGTACTTACTACGTCGTGCTTAAGCCCTGCCGAGGGGGATGGACTGGGGGGAGAGAGAGAGATGTTGATTTTAGTTACCTGTGCATTCCTGAGGCTAGATTGGTTGAATTCATCGCAAATGATGAACAGTACCATAGGGTTTGGTTCTTAAAGAGAGTTCATGACCGAGTATAATTCATCCGCTGCCACCTTGGTGTTGGCTTTGTGTGGTATGTGGACCGCCGACACGATGGTTGCGATGAATTGCCCCGGTCGATTAAATGGACTACACATAGTGAACGGGTATTAGAGACATAGAAACATAGATAAATAGGTGCAGGAGGTGGCCATTTGGCCCTTCGAGCCAGCACCGCCATTCATTGTGATCATGGCTGATCATCCACAATCTTTCAGCCGTGCCTGCCTTCTCCACGTATCCCTTGATTCCACTAGCCCCAAGAGCTCTGTCCAACTCACTTTTAAATGCATCCAGTGAATTGGCCTCCACTATCTTCTGTGGCAGAGAATTCCACGAAGTCACAACTATCTGGGTGATTATTTCTTTTGCACCTCCGTTTTAAATGGCCTCCCCTTTCTTCTTAGACAGTGGCCCCTGGTTCTTTCCTTTCCCGAATCTGACACCATCGAGATAATAATTTCCCTATTTGTTTTCGCCGCCAAAGTGGATAACCCCACATTTATCTATATTATACTGCATCTGCCTTGCATCTTCCCACTCACTCAACCTGTCCAAGTAACCCTGCAACCTCCTAACATCCTCTTCACAGTTCAAACCTCCACCCAGATTTGTGTCATCTGCAAACTTGCTAGTGTTACTTCTAATTCCATCATCCAAATCATTAATATATATGGTAAATAGTTGCGCCCCTGCATCGAGCCTTGCGGCACTCCATTCGCCAGTGCCTGCCATTCTGAAAGGGACCCATTTATTCCCACACTTTGCTTCCTGTCTGCAAACCAATTATCTATCCATGTCAATAACCTCCCCCCAATACCATGTGCTCTAATCCTGCTCACCAATCTCCGTGTGGGAACTTACCAAAGCCTTCCTGAACGCCTAGATACACTACATTCACTGGCTCTCCATCCATTTTACTTGTCACATCCTCAAAAGAAATCAGAAGATATTCAAGCAGGATTTCCCCATCATAAATCCACGCTGACTTGGACCAATCCTTTTACTGCTATCCAAATGCGCCGTTATTACTTAATTCATATTTCACTCCAGCATCTTCCCCACCACCGATGTCAGGCTAACTGGTCTATAATTCCCCGTTTTCTCTCTCTCGCTCCTTTCTAGAAAAACGGGTTAACATTCGCTCCCCTCCAATCCACAGGAACTCATCCTGAGTCTATTGAACATTGGAAAATGATCACCCATGCGTACACGATTTCTAGAGCCATCTCCTTGAGTACTCGGTGATGCAGACCATCAGGCGCTGAGGATTTATCAGCCTTCAGTCCCACTGAACTAAGCTAACTGAACTATTTCGTGGCATAGTCAGCTTGTTCCATAAGGTTTTCCGTCGTGCTGTTTGACTCAATAACTATAAATAGAGTGGGATTGTGTGACTGGAAGACAGCCGGGGATGAGTCGTGAATTGTCCTCTGATTGCTTTTCCACGGTTGGGCATAATTTAGAAACCAACCGCACTTGCTTGAATATAACATTTTATATCAAAGATTCAATTTGCCAACTGTTGCAAGCTGTGCGAAGTTCTATTTTTAGTTCCTCAGACACTGAAGCGCTGACTCTCATTTTAGTTCCATCCCGGGTGAACAATTCCTGGGCGTTGCCCAACTTCGAGCTTTTGGATAATGGGGACATCCGGTGTACAGATCGAGAACTGCTACCCAGCAGTCAATCAATTGATCATTTGGGGATAATTCCTCGCAGTGGGTAGTTTCCGCATTTCTTTTTCTAAATTTGGTGCCTCTGATCGTCATTACTGCTGCTCTGGAATCTGGAGAAGATACATGCTGTTGTACGACTGCTTTGTTCAGTTATTGATCACAGCACACCAGCTGCCTGCTGAGCAGTCGGCCAGGGTTTGATTACCTGTCACCGAGGTTTGCCCAAACCATGGGCAATCCGCATCCCTGGAGCAGCGGAGAATTCGTTCAGATCGCAATTAGCACACATTAATAAAAAGCAAGAATTTTTAATTCAGTTAAATGGGTTCCCTGGCCAATTATCACTCACTGTGAGCCGGTCCCTGGATCCGGGATGGAATTCTCCACCCGTCAGCTTTCCCCGGTAAACCCATGAAAGCATAGAAAAATAGGTGCAGGAGGAAGCCATTTGGCCCATCGAGCCTGTACGCACCGCCATTCATTGTGATCATGGCTGACCATCCACAATCAGTAACCCGTGCCTGCGTTCTCCCCATATCGCTTGATTCCACTATCCCCTCGAGCTCTATCCAAAACTCTTTTAAATTCATCCACTGAATTCGCCTCCACTGCCTTCTGTCGCAGAGAATTCCACAAATTCACATCTCTCTGGCTGAAATGTTTTTTTTCTCGCCTCAGTTTTAAATGGCTTTCCCTTTATTCTTAGACTGTGGCCCCTGTTTCTGGACTCTCCCAACATTTGGGAACATTTTTCCTGTATCTGGCTTGTCCAGTCCATTCATAATGTTATACGTTAAGATACGTTATAAGATCCCCTCTCATCCTTCTAAATTCCAGCGAAGACAAGCCCAGTCTTCAATCTTTGCTCATACGGCAGTCCCGCCATCCCGGGGATTAACCTCCGGAACCTACGCTGCAGATGCCTCAGTAGCAAGGATGTCCTTCCTCAAATTAGGAGAGCAAAACTGCACACAATTCTCCAGATGTGGTCTAACCAGGTCCCTACACAACTGCAGAAGGACCGCTTTGCTCCTATACTTATTGCAGCTTTCCACAATTAACTAGGGCAGACCACAACATCCAGTGGATAACCCGACATTTATCTACGTCATACTGCATCTGCCATGCATCTGCCCACTCACTCAACCTGCAACCTCCCTGCAAGTCACCCTGCAACCTCCTAACATCCTCTTCACAGTTCACACCTCCACCCAGATTTGTGTCATCTGCAAACTTGCCAGTGTTACTGCTAATTCCATCATCCAAATCATTAATATATATGGTAAATAGTTGCGCCCCTGCATCGAGCCTTGGGGCACTCCATTCGCCAGTGCCTGCCATTCTGAAAGGGACCCATTTATTCCCACTCTTTCTTCCTGTCTGCAAACCAATTATCTATCCATGTCAATACCCTACACCCAATACCATGTGCTCCAATCTTGCTCACCAATCCCCGTGTGGGATCTTAACAAAGCCTTCCTGAACGCCTAAATACACTACATTCATTGGCTCTCCATCGATTTTACTTGTCACATCCTGAAAAAAATTCAGAAGATAGTCAAGCAGGATTTCCCCATCATAAATCCATGCTGACTTGGACCAATCCTTTTACAGCTATCCAAATGCGCCGTTATTACCTCTTTAATAATTGACTCCACCATCTTTTCCAACACCGATGATCTATAATTCCCCGTTTTCTCTCTCGCTATTTTCTTGAAAAACACGTTAACATTCGCTCCCCTCCAATCCACAGGAACTCATCCTGAGTCTACTGAACATTGGAAATGATCACCCATGCGTCCACGGTTTCTAGAGCCATCTCCTTGAGTACTCTGTGATGCAGAACATCAGGAGCTGGGGATTTATCAGCCTTCGGTCCCACTGAACTAAACTAACCCAACTATTTCGCGGCATAGTCAGCATGTTCCATAAGGTTTTCCGTCGTGTTGTTTGACTCTATAACTATAAATAGAGTGGAATTGTGTGACTGGAAGACAATAGACAATAGACAATATACAATAGGTGCAGGAGGAGGCCATTCGGCCCATCGAGCCAGCACCGCCATTCAATGTGATCATGGCTGATCATTCTCAATCAGTACCCCGGTCCTGCCTTCTCCCCATACCCTCTGACTCCGCTATCCTTAAGAGCTCTATCTAGCTCTGTCTTGAATGCATTCAGAGAATTGGCCACTTCCTTCTGAGGCAGAGAATTCCACAGATTCACAACTCTCTGACTGAATTTTTTTCCCTCATCTCAGTTCTAAATGGCTTACCCCTTATTCTTAAACTGTGGCCCCTTGTTCTGGACTCCCCCAAAATTGGGAACATGTTTCCTGCCTCTAACGTATCCAACCCCTTATAATCTTATACGTTTCGATAAGATCTCCTCTCATCCTTCAAAATTCCAGTGTATACAAGCCTAGTCGCTCCAGTCTTTCAACATATGACAGTCCCGCCATTCCGGGAATTAACCTAGTAAACCTACGCTGCACGCCCTCAATAGCAAGAATATCCTTCCTCAAATTTGGAGACCAAAACTGCACACAGTACTCCAGGTGCGGTCTCACTAGGGCCCTGTACAACTGCAGAAGGACCTATTTGCTCCTATACTCAACTCCTCTTGTTATTAAGGCCGACATTCCATTGGCTTGTTCCATAAGGTTTTCCGTTGTGCTGGTTGACTCAATAACTATAAATAGAGTGGGATTGTGTGACTGGAAGACAGCCGGGGATGAGTCGTGAATTGGCCTCTGATTGCCTTTCCGCGGTTGGCCATAATTTAGAAACCAACCGCACTTGCTTGAAAATAACATTTTATATCCAAGATTCAATTTGTCAACTGTTGCGAGCTGTGCGAAGTTCTATTTTTAGTTCCTCAGACACTGAAGCCCTGACACTCATTTTAGTTCCATCCCGGGTGAACCATTACCGGGCGTTGCCCAACTTCCAGCTTTTGCATAATGGGGACATCCCGTGTACAGAACGAGAACTGCTACCCACCAGTCAATCAATTGATCATTTGGGGATAATTCCTCGCAGTGGGTAGTTTCCGCATTTCCTTTTCTAAATTTGGTGCCTCTGATCGTCACTATTGCTGCTCTGGAATCTGGGGAAGAGACATGCTGTTGTGCGTCTGCTTTCTTCAATTATTGATCACTGCACACCAGCTGCCTGCTGAGCAGTCGGCCAGGGTTTGATTACGGGTCACCGCAGTTTGCCCAAACCATGGGCAATCCGCCTCTCTGGAGCAGCGGAGATTTCGCTCAGATCGCAATCAGCACACATTAATAAAAAGCAAAAGTTTTTAATTGAGTTAAATGTGTTCCATGGCCAATTATCACTCACTGTGAGCCGGTCCCTGGATCCGGGATGGAATTCTCCATCCGTCAGCCTTTCCCGGTAAACCCACGAAAGCATAGAAAAATAGGTGCAGGAAATAGGCCCTTCGAGCCTGTACGCATCGCCATTCATTGTGATCATGGCTGACCATCCACAATCAGTAACCCGTGCCTGCCTTCTCCCCATATCGCTTGATTCCACTATCCCCTCGAGCTCTATCCAAAACTCTTTTAAATTCATCCACTGAATTGGCTTCCACTGCCTTCTGTCGCCAAATTCACATCTCTCTGGCTGAAATGTTTTTTTCTCACCTCAGTTTTAAATGGCTTTCCCTTTATTCTTAGACTGTGGCCCCTGTTTCTGGACTCTCCCAACATTTGGGAACATTTTTCCTGTATCTGGCTTGTCCAATCCATTCATAATGTTATACGTTTCTATAAGATCCCCTCTCACCCTTCTAAATTCCGACGAAGACAAGCCCAGTCTTCAATCTTTGCTCATACGACAGTCCCGCCATCCCGGGGATTAACCTCCGGGACCTACGCTGCACATGCCTCAGTAGCAAGGATGTCCTTCCTCAAATTAGGAGAGCAAAACTGCACACAATACTCCAGATGTGGTCTAACCAGGGCCCTATACAACTGCAGAAGGACCGCTTTGCTCCTATACTTATTGCAGCTTTCCACAATTAACTAGGGCAGACCACAACATTCAGACAATATGTTCACACCCAGTGTCGTCAGTCTGTCCCCCACCCTCCCTCTGTCTATTTCTCTCTGTGGAATCTTTCTCTTCACTTCCCATTTGTTCCGTCAGGACCTTCATCATGACCTACCGAACAGATAGACGGAACATCTCATTCCGCCCTCAGTCATTCGCTATGCTACACAGCACATTCCATGTTCTCCCTGCCTGTCCCCATTATAGCTTTACCTACTTTACTATAATTCAGCTCCCTGTGCTCGACCTCGTTGGGAATCGGGCCGCAACGTCGTATGAGACCTGTTGCTTCACAGACCTGCTTGACCAGCTGAGTTCCTCCAGCGTTCTGTTGCAGGATTCCAGATTCTGTATCTCTATTCTCTTTTGATACAAAACTTATTTTTCTGTGTTGGTGGAAGATATTTGTTTTCCTCTTCCATCAGTTGCTGATCACTGGTCTTTGCCACAGTCTAAACTTGGTTTAGAGATACAGCGCGGAAACAGACCATCCTTAGAACCGATCACAAATCTTCTCACTTGTTTTTCTGTGCGGTAGGTTAATTCCCGGAATGGCGGGACTGTCGTATGTTGAAAGGCTGGAGCAATTAGGCTTGTATACACTGGAATTTAGAAGGATGAGGGGGGATCTTATTGAAACATATAAGATAATTAGGGGATTGGACACATTAGAGGCAGGAAACGTTCCCAATGTTGGGGGAGTCCAGAACAAGGGGCCACAGTTTAAGAATAAAGGATAGGCCATTTAGAACGGAGATGAGGAAGAACTTTTTCAGTCAGAGAGTGGTGAAGGTGTGGAATTCTCTGCCTCAGAACGCAGTGGAGGCCAGTTCGTTGGATGCTTTCAAGAGAGAGCTGGATAGAGCTCTTAAGGATAGCGGAGTGAGGGGTTATGGGGAGAAGGCAGGAACGGGGTACTGATTGAGAGTGATCAGCCATGATCGCATTGAATGGCGGTACTGGCTCGAAGGGCTGAATGGCCTACTCCTGCACCTATTGTCTATTGTCTATTGTCTATTGTCTATTGACGGTACTGTGATTATACACTCAACTACTCAAATTAAGGACTTGGTGAAGTTTGAGGCATCACATTAAATGGTCGTTTAGGGGAAGGTCCTTATATATGGCAATTACGGGAGAGCACCGGTAAGTGGTTAATTAGGGGAGGGCACCACAAATGGGGATTTGCGGGTGCACCGTTATTGAAGTATGGCGGGTGGATAAACAACAAATGTGAAATTAGCGGAGGGAAACTGTAAATGTGGAAATAGGGGAGTGCGCCTGCAAATGGGAAATCAGGAGAAGGCAAACCTACGTAGAATTAGGGGAGGGTCCTGCCTGTTTCCGTGAATGTTCCTACTTCTCTCTGTGAGTATTCAGGTCTCTACGTCTCCGTGTTTTCCCGTCTCTGTCTGCTGGTGTTCCTACCTCTATGTGTGCTCCTGATGATCTCCATCAAAGAGCTCCCACGGCTTGTGAGAAGATACACACAGGAACATACGCCCATCCGCCCTTGTAAATAAGAATGCAATGACCAAACTGGAGCTAGGAACATTACTCAGCATTGACCTGTTCCACTGTGTCCCTTCGGTGCATTCTATGTGTTCCCACGTCCAGGCTCGCCTCATCCATCCTGTAGGGATTGTTCCCTGTCGCCCTGTCCCTCGGCAACATTTCGGGGAAATTTGACCACCGAGCAGTGCTTCTGCTCCCTGCCAACAAACAACAATTGAAGCAGGAGGATCCGATGCAGAGAGTTGTAAAAAGCAAGACAACGGACACGGATGACATGTGACTGCTTTAAGTCCGCAGTCAGGGATTCTACAGCTAACCTGAATGAGTGCGCCTCTGCCGTGACTGACTTCATCAACAAGTGACTGGAAGACTATGTGCCGCCGAAGTCAACCCGAGTGCTCCCCAACCGGAAACCATGGATGTTCATTCACAGGTCCGATGCACACAAGTCAAGGCAAGCGGTCCAAGAAGCCACGCTGTGGTCTCCGCAAAGCCATCAAGGATGCCAATGAGACAACACCGGGAGAAACGTGAGTCCCAGTACAATCTCTGGGTCACACGGCGAATGAGGCACGGTCTGATTAAGATAATTGGATGCAAAGAATGTTCAGCCAGTATCATTGTTGATAGTGCAAACCCACCTGATGAACTGAATAATTTGTATGGTGACTTCTGGCTCTTCAGACTCCAGTGTGGCTCTCCCAAGGTTGACAGTTGCAGAGGTTAGAGCGGCCTTCCTATGGGGAAATCCACGAAAAGCAACAGGCCCAGACGGAGTTCCTGGCCGTGTCCTTAGTAGCTGCGCGGAAAAGCTAGCACCTGTATTGGTGGACGTCTTTGTTCTCTCCCTACACCGTTCTCAGGTACCCAGCTGCTTCTTGAAGACCACCATCATTCCGGTGTCGAGGAAAGGCAAGACTTCAAGTTTAAACGACCACCGAACAGTGGCCTTGACATCCACCATCATGAAATGTTTTGGGAGGCTTGTAATGGAACGCATTATATCCAGTCTACGCAGCGGCCTTGACCCACTGCAGTTCGCCTACCGCCACAACAGGTCCACGGACGATGCCATCGCCCTAGCCCTACACTCATTCCCAGATCACCTGGACCGTAGTAATTGCCGGGATTCTGAAATACAAGTGTGAAGCAAGATAAACGCAGAAGGCTCAGATGACACCCGTGGAGTGAGGAAAACGCATCGAATGTCCGAAGTGAGTGACCCAATAAAAGAACTGATAGTCCAAAACAAATGCACATTTCGCACAACTCAAGCGCACCTGAGTTAGAGTGTAAATTACATCGCCATCGCACCTGAACATTGCTACAAAATCAGTTCAAGCCGAACAATAGAAATAGAAATAGCCGATAATGCTTACTTATTGCTAAAGACGATTTGGTAGCTATATTCCAAATGTTGTGGCTGTATAAATGCACCATCTTCAACATGTCTCAACTACCGTTACTGAAAGCTCGTTCTTTATACCATCACCATCTGAGTGTAAAGGTCTTTCCTACCAGTTGCTTCTAAATCTTGCCTCTCTTAACCCTCTGACCTCTGTAATTTGCTTCTCCATTCTGGGTAAATGACAGTGCATCCACACTATTTATTCCCCTCACGATTTATACACCTTTGTAAGATTACCCCCCCCCCCTAACCTCCTGCCATCCAAGGAATATAGAACTTAACTCCACCTAGAACTCGGGCCATAAAGATAATTATGAGCGAAGCCCTGCTTTAACTAACAACGGTGATACCACAAATGGAAAAAAAGTACATAGACTGGACCGAGAGCCACGAGTCACACGGCAGAGAAACATCCCAGCAACTATCCTTGTCGACGATTTCCAATTAATAAGTCCCATTTACCAGCACATGCCCCGTAGACTATTATGCGTTGACGTTATCTCGTTTAAAGAGCGCGATACGGATCTTCAACTCGGTGCAGAGACTGAAGTCATGATTTGTTCCTCGAAAAAAAAGTGGCCTTCAAAGGACCAACAGTTGATCAGATGGTCTACCCTGTCAAGTTGACGATAGTACGTACGTACGGATAGTACGGTCTCTCATCCCTACTCCATAGCGGATATTTTACTATGGAACAGATGCGCCACTATACCGCGAACTATGTTCTGCATTCTGAATCTTCCCTTTGCTTTATCTATTGTTCTTGAGTTTGAACTGATAACATCTGTATATCGTATTTAATCTGTTTAGATCGCATGTTAAACAACGTTATTCATAATGAACGTGAACATGAAGCCTAAATCTCAATCCACCTTTCAACTTAATTGTTTACACCTTTACAAACCAAGGAGGCTTCATAGTTAATAGAATCATTGTATTATTACTCCTTTCCCTCAAAAAAGCCACCAGCATCCACAAAGACTCTTCACACCCCTGCAACAGTCTGTTCCAACTCCTTCCATCGGGCAGACGATACAAGGCCTTCTACTTCCGCACCTCCAGACTCAGGAACAGCTTCATCCCCAGGGCCATAGCTGCTATGAACCGGTCCTGCTGAGACGGATGGCCACAACGCACAGTGAACCGGCACAGATCTACTTGCACTTTATTCTGTCTTAAAACTGTTACAATTTGTTTCGTTGGGTTGTTGTTTAAATTAATTAAATTATTGCATCGTATGGGAGGCGCATTCCCAATCTCGTTGTACCCCTGTACAATGACAATAAAGATATATTGTATTGTATTGTATTGTATTGACCTATGCATATCGGCACAGTTGAATACGAATTTTACATCGGGTTCAAAAAAGGATTGGTGCTCCTACCGATCTCTCGTGCATCAAATGCAAAGATGTAGCTCCCAGAAGAACGGTGGACTGGAATTATGCAAGGTGACTTGAGAAAAGATTGTTAGTTATTCCAAATACACGGACAAGTCTGGTTTTGGTGGAAATTATAAAACTACATGCAGAAAGATATTCTATGTCATGAACTATATTCTTCATTCTGTTTCTCCCCCTCAACCCGATCTATTGCACTTGTCTTTACACAGATTGTTTTTGTGTGAACTGAGTGAAAAGCATGTAAAACAAAGCTTTGCACTGCACCTCGTTACGTGTGATAATAATAGACCTACCCTGACTAAATGACCTGAGATAAATAACAACTCTGATCAGAGCGAAAATGGTCGTACGACGATGCTGACTAAGATTGTACACGAAACACAGGCAGTGTTGATATAAACGAGAAGGTGACGAGTGGCCGTTAACCAGAAATGGATTGTTGGACAATGGCGAGGAGAAGTTGAAGTGTGGGGACGGGAGTAAGAAAACAAAACACACGCTGATACCGGGTTGCGGGCCGTAGTAATTCTCCGGCATCTCAAATACAAGAGGAGGTCGGGATATACTCAGATGGCAGAAGACATCCGCGGAGAGAAGGAATATATGTTATGTCAGAAGTTAATGATCTCATCAAAACTCCGATATTGACGAATAACATGCAGTGTGGTTTCAATTTTCAAACTCAAAGCAACATCGGTGCTGCTCGTCGGCCCACCTGGACATTGTTGCAGAATCAGTTCCTGCTCAACATTTATTGCACAACAGCTACCTAATTATTTATTGCTACTGTCTCATTGGCATCTGTATTTCCAAACGCTCTGGCTGTAGAACACTTCACCACTAACTCCTTCCACTGTTTGTCCCATGTACCCACCACCGTTGGAGTGTAAATTCCTTCTTTCAGTTTCATTTAAATCTTGCCACTCTGACGTGGAGCAATCACATTGAAGCGACACCCTAGAAGGCACACAAACGAAAACAAAAAGACAATTGTTATGTCCCCTGTTACCCTTGTCAAAATACGGTAACAGAATAAAGGGGAGGCCATTTAAAACTGAGGTGAGAAGAAACTTATTCACCCAGAGAGTTGTGAATTTGTGGATTTCTCTGCCACAGAAGGCAGTGGCGGTCAATTCACTTTGTAGAATTTGAAAGAGAGTTAGATAGAGCTCTAGGGGCTAGTGGAATCAAGGGATGTGGGGAGAAGGCAGGCACAGGTTACAACTTGTGGATGATGAGCCATGATCACAATGAACGGCGGTGCTGGATCGAAGGTCCAAATGTCCTCCTCCTGCACCTATTTTCAATGTTTCTACAAGCATATTGTCACATTTCATAGCAGATTGGTTTGGGAATAACTCTGCCTGGACCGCGGGAAATTGCAGAGGGTTGTAAATATAGCCCAGTCTATTAGAGACCCCAGACCAATCATATTATCCATCTACATTCCACGCTGCATAACATTACCCAAACACCCAACATAATTTAAAGACTTGGCCAACCCCGCTCAGTTCTTCTTTCCCCAACTCCATTCCGGCAAATGGTAGAGAAGCTTGAAAGCGCGCATCACCAGACTTACGAATAGGTTCATTTCCTCCGTTATTGGGCTTATGAACGGTCACTCCAAAGGCTAGGATACTAATCAATTCCCTCTACCCCATCATGGACATTGAACTTCGTCTGTGTTACAGATGTACAACCATGCGCTGCAGTGCTGATACATGGGTTCTGCACGATGTAACTTCCACTTTGCTCTATCTATTGTCATGTGTCATACACCGCCGGGACAGGTCCTTCCACCCAGCCTGCCAACGCCGATCAATGTACCCCATCTACAACGTCCCAACTGCCGCCGTTGCCGTGAATCACTCTCACCTCTTCCTAGATGTGCTTGTCCAAATGTATTTTAAATGATGTTATAGTTTCTATTTCAACTACCTCCGTTTGCAGCTCATTCTATATGTCCACTACCCGCTGTGCGAATCCATACACTTACCACGCTCTGAGTGGATCCGCATACACAAGTGTCCTTTGTCCACGAGCTTGAACCGATAGTGTCATTTCATAAGAAATGTAATCTGTTTGGATAGCATGCAGAACAAAGTTGTTTGCTGCACCTCGGTACATGCAACAATATTAAACCTAAAACTGAAGCTAAAACCTAAAGCGCCTGTCACCTTCAGTGTTTACAACAACACCAAACCAGCAGAATCTTTCATCGGTCATAGAAGCATTGCTTCATCCGTCGTTCGAGCTGTGCACCTCGGCACAGTAAGTCATATTTTTGCACGAATTATTTCCTTTCTGTTTTCACAGAATTCGAGTTCTCCAACTGCACGTGTCCAGTTCTACGGAGAACGCAACGTGACAATATTCAGCATGATATTCTATGCAATGAACTATATTCTGCATTCTGTATCTTCCTCGCTCCATCTCCAGGACTTTAACTGATTGTAACTGATGGTATAACTGATATGAATGGATAGCGTGAAAACCCACGCCTTTCACTGCACCTCGGAACATGTGATGA
>NW_027602596.1:0-32073 GCF_053455715.1 Rhinoraja longicauda | reverse complement strand
AATCTCTCTCTACACTCTCTCTCTCCCTCTCTACCCCTTTCTCCCTCTCTTTCTCTCCCCTTTCCCTCTCTCGCACCCTCTCTCTTTCTCTCCCATTTCTCTCTCTCTCCCCCTCTCTCTACCCCTCTCTCTCTCCCCCCTCTCTCTCCCCCCTCTCTCTCTCCCCCTACCTCTCACTCTCCCCTCCCTCACTCTCCCCTCTTTCTCTCTCCCCTCTTTCTCTCTCCCCCTGTTTCTCTCTCCCCTCTTTCTCTTTCCCCTCTTCCTCTCTCCCCCCTTTCTCTCTTAGAATCACAATCATAATTATAATCACAATCATAATCATAATAACATTTCATCAGCCAAGTATAGTGTAGCAAAGTGTGGAATCGTGCATTTTGCAGGTAGAAATTAAGACGTAGACTATTTTCTAAATGGGGAGAGAATCCAGAAATCGGAGGTGCAAAGGGACTTGGGAATGCTGGTGCAGTATTCCCAAAAAGTAAATCTGCAAGTCAAATCGGTGGTAAAGTAAACAATCTCGATGCCAGCATTTAGTTCAAGTGGGTTTGTACAGTATACAGAAACAGGGATACAATGTCAAGGCTCTATAAGGCGCTGGTAAGACAGTATTTGGAATATTGTGAGCAATTTGGGGCACCATATCTGACTAAGGATGTGCTGGGTCTGGACTGGGTCCAGAGGAGTATTACAGGAATAATCCCAGGAATGAGTAGGTTAACCTTTGATGAGCGCATGTCGGCACTGGGCCTGTACTCGCTGGGGATTAGATGAATGTGGAGGGACCTCATGTAAACATACGGAATAGTTAAAGGCTTGGATCGAGTGCATGTAGATAGGGTGTTTCCACTAGTGGGAGAGTCTATGACTAAAGGTCATAGCCTCAGAATTAAAGAATATTCTTTTAGGAAGGAGATGAGGAGAATTTTCTTTCGTCAGAGGTGGGTGAATCTGTGGAATTATTTACCAAAGTAGGGTGTAGAGGTCAAGTTACTGGATGTTTATAAGACAGAGATAGATAGATTTTTAATTAGTGCATGTGTCAGAGGTTATTGGGAAGAGGTAGGACAATGGGGTTAGGAGGGAGAGATAGATCAGCCATGATTGAATGGCGCGGTGGACTCGATGGGTCGAATGCCTAATTCTGCTCCTATCACATGTCCTTATGACAAAGAGGGAGAGGAATGGGGAGAGGGGAAGGTGTGTGGGAGAGAGAGAGGGCGGAGTGTAGGAATGGGAGGAGTGTGGAGAGAGAGAGGCGGTGGAATATGGGGAGAGATAGGGGAGCGTGGGAGAGAGAGAGGTAGGAGTGTGGGCAGAGAGAGGGACATGTGAGGGGAGAGAGATGGGGAGGAATTTTGGGGAGAGGGAGGGGTGGAGTATGGAGAGAGAGAATGGGATGAATGGTTAGTGTGTGGGGAGATAGCAGGAGTGTGGGAGGAGAGTGGGGAGAGAGGGGGTGCGGAGAAAGAGGGGGATGTGTATGGGGATTGAGATTGGACGAGTGTGCAAGACAGAGGCGAGTGTGGGGAGAGAGTGGGAAGGAGTGTGGAGGGAGGGGATGAGGTGGGAAAGCAGAATCGGAAAAGTGGGGAGAGGAGAGGACAGAGAGAATGGGAGGAGGAGAGAGAGAGAGAGAGAGTAAGGTGTGTAGGGAGAGATGCATAATGTGTTATTCTTTCAATCGTATCCCGCAGAAAGTTATTGACGCATTATCACCGCTGCCTATTAAAGTGAAAATAACAATAAATACGTCTGCACCCGCCAATGTGGATAGAACAGCAAGATGCAGTGAGAGCTCATTACAAATGAGATTAATTAACTGATAATGCCACTGCTTATCCAGACCCATCACTGACCACGCTGATAATGTCACTGCTTATCCAGACCCAACACTGACCACACTGATAATGTCACTGCTTATCCAGACCCAACACTGACCACACTGATAATATCACTGCTTATCCAGACCCAACACTGACCACTGATAATGTCACTGCTTATCCAGACCCATCACTGACCACACTGATAATATCACTGCTTATCAGGACTTTTGACAAAGTCTCCCATGTTAGACGGGTCCAGGAGGTGAAGGCACACAGGATTAAAGTGACGTGTCGCATGAATTGAGAACTGTCTGAATGATAGAACACAGAGGGTTGTGGTGGAAGGGCAATATTCAGGCTGGAGTTCTGTGACCAGTGGTGATACACAGGGATCTGTGCTGGGACCTCTGCTGTTTGTGGAACGCATGAATATCTTGGACGTGAATATACACGGGTTGCTTTGTAAGTTTGCGGATGACACCAAGATTTCTGGGGTTGTGGAATGTGAGGGAGGCTGTCTCAGTATTCAGTGGCGTATAGATCAAGCAGAGAGATGGGAGGGGTGGGGGAAATCATAGATGGAGTTTATTCTGGGCAAGTGTGAGATGTTGCACTTTCGGTGGTCAAATGTAAGTGCAAAATATACAATTAATGGCGAGACCCTTAACATCATTGATATATAAAGAGATCTTGCGATCCAAGTCCACAGCTCCCTGAATGTAATAACAGCAGGAGACAGTGGTAAAGAGGCATATTATACTGTTCCGTTCATTGGTCAAGGAGTGGTGGTCTGTGTCAGGAATTGGTGCTGGGCTCATTGTTTTTCGACATCTGTTCCAATGAGTTGCATGAGAATGCACAAGGACTTATTTTTAAGTTAGCAGTTGACACTAAAGTAGGTGGTGTCACAGGCAGTGAAAATGGTTGCCGAGGATTAAAGCAGGAACTTTTTCAACTTGGAAAGTGAGCTGAGAAATAGCAAATCGTGTTTCTTGTAGAGAAGTGCGAGATTTTAAAGTTGGGAAGACAAACCAGGGCATGATCTTCACCGTGAATGGTAGTTAGCTGAGGAGTGTTGTGGAGCAGAGGGATCTCAGAATAAAAGTACATAGTTGCAAGTAATGGGAAGTTACTATGGGATTGGGTGGTGAAGAAGGTTTTTTGGGCCCACTGTCTTCATCAGTTAGTGAATATAATTTAAACGGTGGAAAGTTATGTTCAGTTGGACAAGACGTTGTTGAGGACGCACTTGGAGTAACGTGTACAATCTTTCGTCAGCATGTTTAGGAAATATGCCACTAATTTGTAAACAGTACAGAAAATATTTCCAACACGTTGGCAGAAAACAAGGGTCGGAGCTACAGGGAAATGTTGGGCTCGCCAGGACTTTATTCCATGGAGCGCAGCAGGCAGTGCAGTGATCTCATAGAGATGGATAGTGTAATAGGTAACGTCATAATGGGAACACTAAGACATTTGGACAGGTACATGAGGGGAATGGTTTAGAGGGAGATGATTCATGTGCCGGTAAATGGGAATAGTTCAGATGAACTAAAATGCATCATCCCTCCCCATGAAACACGGCAACCTTTGTCCGAAATTTGCGTCAGGTACAGCACTAACATACAAACTGCTTTTGAATGGCCCTTGGATATTTTGTTACCACTGAACTCCAGCCTTGAAATGAGGGGAGTTAAACATAAACAGGTGTCCACATTTCTCAAAGATGCAGATTAAGCAGGAAACATTATAATTGCCTGCCATATACATTGGTCATTTTTAATAACAGTCCCTGATCATTGAAGTGTTTATTTCAGTTTCTGCGAGTGCCAGGTTTGCACTGCATGATGGGAAATATGCTCTCTTTAATTGCTTGATAAATAAGCACATATATGAAGTCTGCGTGTGTGGAAGCTTTCTCTGTGCCGCTGTGTGGACAGCCCAGACGGATGAGTTGGTCATTTACTCTCAGACCGACCTTGCTGTCTGGTCTGTGGGTTTGAATTCACATCTACCTGTCAACTGGTCTGAAGTAGTTCACAACAAAATATACTGCAGATTGAACAGAGCCACAGCTAGTGTTCACCGGCTGGAACTAATATTCCCCACTGGCCGAAGTACACAGCACATTTACCCATCTCCCCCTTTCTCAGATCTGAAGCTGCATTTTAATTTTCAGCATTATGTGTTATTCTTTCAAGTGTATGCCGGAGAGAGTTAATTAGCATTTCTAACCTGTGTTAATTAAGAAGAAAATAACAAGTTAATGCATCTTCAGCTGCCGTGTTTACCAGCAGCAATATGGAGTTAGTGCTCATTAAAGTTTAGATTAATTATGGATATTGAACTTGAGTCGACCCTTTAGAGTCGAACATTTGAATTAAAAAGAAGGGATTCTTTCAGAGGATCTGGGAAAAATGGATCGTTTATTTGAGCCATGACACCAACTAGATAAACGCCGAGCTAGATATTGGAAGATTGTGTTATATAGAACTAGATGGTATGTTTGTGCGAATATTGAAATATCTCTAGATAACCAATCATTGTTACTTTTTAATATTTTATTTAGTAAGTGTACCACACTGTCTTATGCATTGATTTATTTATTTATCTATCACCTTTATTTATTTATTCATTTTTGATGTTTTTCTTATTTTATTTTATTTATGTCGATGATGTACTGTTTTGTATATATCTCTGTGAAAAATCAATAAAATCTGATTGAAAAAAAGAAAGGATCCTTTATTTTACATCGTATCAAATGTAAAACATCGGGGTCAGATTTAATGTGATCATGTCACTGCTTATCCAGACCCATCACTGACCACACTGATAATGTCACTGCTTATCCAGACACATCACTGACCACACTGATAATGTCACTGCTTATCCACACCCATCACTGACCACACTGATAATGTCACTGCTTATCCAGACCCATCACGGACCACACTGATAATGTCACTGCTTATCCAGACCCATCACTGACCACACTTATAATGTCACTGCTTATCCAGAGAGAGAGAGAGAGGAGTGTGGGAGAAAGAGGGGAGGAGTGTGGACGGAAAGGGAGGTGTGTGGGAGGTGAAAGGGGAGGAGTGGAAAGGAGGAGGATTGTGGGGAGAGAGAGCGGAGCGATGGGGAGAGGTGGAGGGGAGGGAACAATGTGACGGGGAGAGAAGAAGTGGGCAAATATTGAGCGACGTGGGGAGAGCAGGAGGGGGAGAAATGGGGGGGAGGTCACTGCTTATCCAGACACATCATTGACCACGCTGATAATGTCACTGCTTATCCAGACCCATCACTGACCACACTGATAATGTCACTGCTTATCCAGACCCATCACTGACCACACTGATAATGTCACTGCTTATCCAGACCCATCACTGACCACAATGATAATGTCACTGCTTATCCGGAGAGAGAGAGAGAGAGAGAGTGAGGATTGTGGAGAGGAAGAGGGAAGGAGTGTGGAGAGTAAGGGAGGTGAGTGGGGAGAGAGGAAGGTGTGTGGGGAGAGAAAGGGGAGGAGTGGTGAGAAAGGAGGAGGGGTGTGGGAATGGAGGATGGGAAGAGAGGGGGTGTGGGGAGAGGAATTCAATACTGTGGGAAGAGAGAGAAGATAGGATGAATGTGGAGAGCGAGGGGGAGTGTGGTGGGAGAGAGGGGGAGTGTGGGTTAAATGACGGGGAGGAGTGTGGGGAAAGAGGTTTTAGGGGAGGGGAGGGAGGAGTGTGAGAGAGAGGGAGGAAGGATGGTATGGAAAGAGTGGAAGGATGGGGACAGGGAGGAGGGGAGAGAGAGGGATATGAGTGACTGGAGGGTGGTGGAGTATTGGGAGAGATAGAGGGGGTGTGGGGAGAGAGAGGGGGATGAGTATGGGCAGAGAGGGGGGTGTGCGTGGGGAGAGAGATGGGGAGGAATGTGGGGAGAGAGAGAGGGGGAGGAGTGTGGGGAGACAGAGGGGGAGGAGTAGTGAGTGTGTGGGGAGAAAGACGGAGTGTGGGGATGGAGAGTGAGAGGAGAGTGGGGAGAGAGGAGGTGCGGAGAGAGAGGGGGAGCAGTGTGGGGAGAGAGATTAGAGGAGTGTGGCAGGACAGAGAGGAGTGTGGGGAGATAGTGGGGAGGAGTGTGGAGAGAGGGGAGGAGGTGGGAAGTCAGAGGGTCGGAAAATTGGTGAGCAAGAGGGGGATTAGTATGTGGGGAGAGTGAATGGGCGGAGGGGGAGGGAGAGAGGCAGAGAGAGTGAGGAGTGTTGGGGAGACGCATTATGTGTTACTCTATCACTTGTATGCCGGAGAAAGTTATTTACTCATTTTAACCACTGCCTATTAAAATGAAAATAACAAATAAATATGTCTGCACCTGCCAATGCGGATAGAACAGGAAGATGCAGTGAGAGCTCATTGGAGATTAGATTAATTACTGATAATGTCACTGCTTATCCAGACCTACCACTGACCACACTGATAATGTCACTGCTTATCCAGACCCATCACTGACCACACTGATAATGTCACTGCTTATCCAGACCCATCACTGACCACACTGATAATGTCACTGCTTATCCAGACCCATCACTGACCACACTGATAATGTCACTGCTTATCCAGACCCATCACTGACAACACTGATAATGTCACTGCTTATACGGATCCATCATTGACCACACTGATAATGTCACTGCTTATCCGGACCTATCACTGACCACACTGATAATGTCACTGCTTATCCAGACCCATCACTGACCACACTGACGTCACACACAGGTATGTTCTTTGTATCATCCATTCCAAGGACATCTCACATACTGTAACAACCAGCTACCCAGTTCCATCGCATGCTGCTCAAATATATTTTCACCACCTTTGACAACATTTGCCCCGTCCTGATTGGTACGGACACCTCTGAACTCACTGGTGGTTTCACTTCCCATCTGCGTATGATTCTGAACACACTTACACTACAAATGATCACACAAATACAGAAAAATCAAGACTTAACTGCTCTTCCAAGTTCCAGTGCTCTCCTCAGTTGTACTTCAAATATCTGCAAGGCCTTTTTGTGTAGTTCTGGTCATCATATTATAGATATGATGTCCTGTTGCCAGAGACAGTGCGGAACAGATTCACCAGGATATTATCTGGAATGGACAGCGTTAGTTTGAAGACATAATCAATTGGCTGGGCTTGGTCTTCTTGGAGCGCAGGAGGATGAGGGGTAATCTCATAGACGTGTTTTAGATCATGAAAGGAATAGATCGGGTAGATGCTCAGCTTCTCCTGCCCTGAGTAGGATAATCGAGGTCCAGAGGACATACGTTTAAGTTGAAGGGAAAATGATTGAATAGGAATCTGAGGGGTAACCTTTTCACACAATGGGTTTTGGATGTATGGAACAAACTGCCTGAGGAGGTATTTGAGGCAGGGGCTATCCCAATATTTGTGAAACAGTTAGACCGGGTGGGTACATGAATAGGACAGGTTTGGTGGGATATGGACCAAATGCAGACAGGTGGAACTAATGTAGATGGGGCCTGTTTGCTGGTGTGGGCAAGTTGGGCCGAAGTGCCTGATTCCACACCATATCACTCTATGACTCTATGAGTACAGGGCTGAACTACCTCCTCTGGCAGTTCGTTCCACACCCCCCCCCCCCCCCCCCCACCCTTTGTGTGAAAAATACCCCTCAGGTTCCGATTAAATTCCTCCCCTCATCTTAAACCGAGCCCCCCTGGTTCTTGATTCTCCTTCTCTGTGCATCTACCAGATCTATTCCTCTCATTATATTGTCCAGCTGTAGAAGATCATCCCTCATCCTCCTGTAGCAAGGGATACAGTACTAGCCTATATGCACCAAGGGCTATAGTACTAGCCTATATGCACCAAGGGATATAGTACCAGCCTGCTGAACCTGTCCCTCCAGATCAGGCCCACTGTTCCTGGTAACATCCTCGTAAATCTCCTCTATCACCTTTCCAGATTGACACCATCTTTCCTGTATCATGGTGCCCACAACAGAACACAATATTCCAAATGCGGCCTCACCAACGTCTTACACAACGGCAACATAACCTCCGTATATCTATACACAATGCTATGACCGAACACGGCCAATGTTACAAAAGTCTTTTTGACCACACTATCAACCTGTGACGCTACATTCAAAACACCATGTACCTGTCGTCTTAGATCCCTCTGCTCTACAGTTCATTCACCTTTCTGCCTCGGTTCCAGGTCATCGGTACTGACACTTCTGAACTCACTGATGGTTTCACTTCACATGTGCGTCTGATAGTGAATACATTTGCACTACAGGTGAACATCCAAATAAAGAATAATCAAGACTTAACTGCTCCTCCAAGTGCAGCGCTCTCCTCAGTTGTACTTCAAATATCTGCGAGGCCCTTTTGTGTAGTTCTGGTCACCATATTACACAAATGATGTCCTATTGCCAGAGGCAGTGCGGAACAGATTCAACAGGATGTTATCTGGAATGGACAGCGTTAGTTTGAGGACAGATTTGATCAGGTGGGATTGATCTCATTGGAGCAATAATGCAGAGGGACGACCTTACTGAGGCTTGTAAAATTATGTCAACTACAGCAGGGTTGAGTAGATGGTCACAGCTATTTCCCAGGCTGGGAGAATCTAAACCTAGAGAACGTACGTTTAATCGAAAGGGGAGAGATTTAAGGGAATTCTGACTTCAACGATGGAGCAATCTTTTCTTTTGAGACGGTGGGGACAGATACCATCTCAGCAAATAAACAGCATTTGGACAGCCGTTTGTTTCGGATGGAAATGGACGGATCTGGGACAAATACAGGTGAATGAGATTACCGTAGATAGGCATCTCGGTCTGCACGGACGAGTCGGGCCGAAGGGCCTGTTTCCCTGCTGTTCCCATGACTGGAATCAGCGGTTCTGTAATCTCTAATGTGCTCTGTCGTCGGTCTCCCCAGTTGTAGCCACATAGCGGACACATCACTGACTGCACAGCAGTGGCGATGCTGTATTGGGTGGTGGTGTCATCAACAACGGAGACACATTGTTCATTTCCCTCGCAAGTGTGCAACATGTTCTTCACTCTCCTCAAACTAAACTCCAGCCTGGAAATCCGAGGAATTAAACGCCATTAGGTGTCGAATTTTATCAAACTTGCAGTTTAAGCAACAACATGATATAAATGCCTGTCATACACGTTGGTCATTTTAATATGTCTCTGATCATTGAAGTGTTTTTTTCAGTTTCTATGTGAGCCAGTTATACACAGCAGGAAGGGAGAAATGCTCTCTTGTATTATTAATAAATAGGCACAGAAATACAGACTGAGTGTGTGTGAGAGTTTGCTTAAATTCACTGGAATTTAGGATGAGAGGGGATCTTGTAGAACATATACAATTTTGTGGAAGGGTCTCCACCCATTCCTTGTCCCCAGAGATACTGCCTGTCGCGCTGTGTTACTCCGGCTTTTTGTGTCTGTCTTCGGTTTAAACTAGCATCTGCAGTTCCTTCTTACACATATACAATTCTTAAGGGATTGGACAGGTTAGATGCAGGAAAAATGTTCACGATGTTGGGGGAGTCCAGAACAGGGATCACAGTTTAAGAATAAGGGGTAGCTCAATTATTACTGAGATAAGGAAAAACTGATCTGTCATCGGCCTCCCCAGTTGAGATGAATTGTGAATCTGTGGAATACTCTGCCACAGAAGGCAGTGGAGGCCAATTCACAGGAGGTTTTCAAGAGAGAGTCAGATATAGCTCTTCGGGCTAACGGAATAAAGCTGCATGGGGAGAAAGCAGGAACGGGGTACTGATTTAGGATAATTAGCCGTGATCATATTGAATGGCGGTGCCGGCTCAAAAGGCCAAATGGCCTACTCCTGCAAGTATTGCCTATGTTTCTATGTTTCTAAACCACTGTGGACAGCCCAGACAGGTGAGTTGGTCATTCACTCTCAGACTGACTTTGCTGTCAGGTCTGTGGGTTTGAATTAGCATCAACCTGTCAACTGGTCTGAAGTAGTTCAATAAAAAATAAACTACAGATTCAACAGAATCTTGTGTTCAACGGCTGGAACTAATATTCCCCACTGGGTGAATGGCACAGCTCAATTGCTCAACTCTCCCTATCTCAGATCTGAAGCTGCATTTTAATTTTCAGCATTATGTGTTATTCTTTAAATTATATGCCGGAGAGAGGCAATTAGTATTTATAACCATTGTTAATTAAGGTGAAAATCACAAATGAAAGCATCTTCACCTGCCGTGTTTACCAGCGTGGATAGAGCAGCAAGATGGAGTTAGTGATCATTCCAGATGAGATTAATTACAGATACTGAACATACGTTAACCCTTTATAGCCAAACATATGCAATAATGTAAAACACAGGTTTGTTATCCACTTTCGTATGAAATACAAAACACGGGAGTTAAGATGAAATGGAAGCATCGTAACCTGATGCATAGACACAGAAACATAGAGAAATAGAAAATAGGTGCAGGAGTGGGCCATTCGGCCCTTGAGCCAGTACCATCATTCAACATAATCATGGCTGATCATCCAAAATCAGTACCCCGTGCCCGCTTTCTCCCCATATACCTTGTTCCCGTTACCCGAAGAGCATTATCTAACTATGCCTTGAAAACATCCGGTGAATTGGCCTCCACTGCCTTCTGTTGCAGAGAATTCCACAGGTTCACAATTCTGCGTGAAAATGTTTTTCCTCACCTCAGTCCTAAATAGTCTAACCCTTATTCTTAAACTGTGACCCCTGGTTCTGGACTCCTCCAACATCGGGAACATTTTCTGCATCTAGTCTACCCAATCCCTTTATAATTTTATGTTTCTATTAGCTCAGTCCGCCTTAACCAACCTGATCTCCAGGTGGCTGAGCACGTCAACTACCCATCCCACTCCCAGTCTGACCTTTCTGTCATGGGCCTCCTCCAGTGCCATAGTGAGGCCCATCGGAAATTGGAGGAACAGCACCTCATATTTCGCTTGGGCAGCTTGCAGCCCAGCGGTATGAACATTGACTTCTCCAACTTTAGATAGTTCCTCTGTCCCTCTCTTCCACACCCCTTCCCAGTTCTCCCTCTATCTTCCTGTCTCCATCTATATCCTTCCTTTGTCCCGCTCCCCTGACATCAGTCTGAAGAAGGGTCTCGACCCGAAACGTCACTCATTCATTCTATCCTGAGATGCTGCCTGACCTGCTGCGTTACTCCAGCATTTTCTGAAATAAATACCTTCGATTTGTACCAGCATATGCAGTTATTTTCTCACACTTATGTTTCTATTAGATCGTAAGATCAGTGATAATGTCACTGCTTCTCCAAACCCATCACTGACCACACTGATAATATCACTGCTTATCCAGACCCATCACTAACCACACTGATAATGTCACTGCTTATCCAGACCCATCACTGACCACACTGATAATGTCACTGCTTATCCAGACCCATCACTGACCACACTGATAATGTCACTGCTTATCCAGACCCATCAGTGACCACACTGATAATGTCACTACTTATCCAAACCCATCATTGACCACACTGATAATGTCACTGCTTATCCAGACCAATTACCTACTTGACTGAAATCACACACATGTAGTTTCTGTGACTCATCCATTCCAAGGACATCTCACATAACAACCAGTCCCTGTTCCGTCGCATAATGCTCAGATATATTTTCACCAGTGAAACCATTGACAACATTGGCCTCGTGCTGAGCCACTGTAGATGATTGGACATGTATGCAGGTTACCGATCAATGGCTAACCATTCAACAGAACTGCTAACTGTTGATGTTTTAAAAAAGTATGATTTACATGATTTGTCTTGAAGTGGATGATCAGCCATGATCACAATGAATTGCGGTGCTGGCTCGAAGGCCCTAATGGCCTCCTCCTGCACCTATTTTCTATGTTTCTATGCTTCTATATTTCTAAGTGAATCTGTTCTCCGATCCCAGGACAGAGATCCATGGACAATTGTGGAATATCTTACTGCACTATTTGTGCACACACCCTCCAGTTATAGAGACAGAGTCATAGAATCTTACAGAGGCTTCGGCCCAGCCTGCCCACACCGGCCAACATGTTTCCTCCACACTAGTCCCACCTGCCTGCGATCGGCACATTTTCCTATCAATGGCTTATCCATGCACCTGTCTAAATGTCCCTTAAAGGTTGCGAGAGTACTTTTGTGTTAGCACCATTAGTTCGTACATTTTATAGTGAGTAATTTTAGTACCTATGTACCTCAAAATACCTTTTTTAGTTAGCTTTTTGAAGACGTGACCAAAAAGGTCGATCAGGTGAGAGCTGTAGATGTTGTATACATGGACATCAGCATAGTATTCGAGAAGGTTCCTAGTGGTAGCCTGCTCTTGAAGGATAGATCGCATGAGATTCAAGGAGAGATAGCTTAATGGATAGCACATTGGCTTCATGGAAGGAAGCAGAGGGTTATGATGGAAGGTTGCTTCTCGGACTGGACCCCAGTGATTAGTGTCGTGCCTCAGGGTTCGATGCTGGGCCAGTTACTGTTTGTCGACTATATGAAAGATTTGGATGAGAAAACACAGCAGCAAGAATAGCAAGTCTGCAGATGATACAAAAGTAGGTTGTTTTGCGGAAACCAGTGAAGATGGTTGTAATGAAGTGTAATAGGATCTTGACCGATTAGCCAAGTGTACCGAGGAATGGTTGATGCAATTTAATGCAGATAAATGTGAGAAACATAGAAACATAGAAAATAGGTGCAGAGGGAGGCTATTTGGCCCTTCGAGCCAGCAGCGCCATTCATTGTGATCATGGCTGATCATCCACATTCAGTTACCCGTGCCTGACTTCTTCACAAATTGCTTGATTCCGCTAGCCCCTAGAGCTCTATTTAACTCCCTTTTAAATTCATCCAGTGTATTGGCCGCCACTGCCTTCTGTAGCAGAGAATTACACAAATTCACAACGCTCTGGGTGAAGAGGTTTTTCTCACCTCAGCTTTAAATGCCCCCCCCCCCCTTTATTCCTAGACTGTCGTCCCTGGTTCTGGACTCCCCCATCACCGGGAACATCTTTCCTGCATCTAGCTTGTCCAGACCTTTTATTATTTTATACGTTTCTATAAGATCCCCTCTCATACTTCTCAATTCCAGTGAATAGAAGTCCAGTCTTTCCTATCTTTCCTCATGTGACGGTCCGGCCATCCCAGGGATTGATCTAGTAAAACTACTCTGCCCTGCCTCAATCGCAAGGATGTTCGTCCTCAAATTAGGAGACCAAAACTGCACACAATATTCCAGATGTAGTCTCACCACTGACCTATACAAATGCAAAAGGTTCTCTTTACTCCTATAGTCCAATCAAATTATAGTATTGCAAAGTGAGGTATTGCATTTTGAGAAATCTATCAAGGGCAGGACCGACACAGTGAATGGTAGGGCTCTGGGTAGTGTTGTAGGGCAGAGGGATCTAGGAGTGCAGGTGCACAGTTCCTTGAAGGCGGAGTCACAGGTAGATCTGGTGGTCAAAAAGGCTTTTGGCACATTGGTCTTTATCTGCCAGAGTATTGAGTATGGATGTTGGGAGGTCATGTTGCAGTAATATAAGACCTTCGTGAGACCGCATTTGGGATATTATGTTCTGTTCTGGGTACCATGCTATAGGAAAGATGCTGCCAAACTGGAAACTTTACAGGTACATTTTGCGATTCATATGCCGGTAAATGGGAATAGTTCAGATGAACTAAAATGCACCATCTCTCCCCATGAAACACGGCAACCTTTGTCTGAAATTTGCGCCAGGTACAGCACTAACAAATAAACTGCTTTTCAATGGCCCTTGGATATTTTGTTACCACTGAACTCCAGCCTTGAAATGAGGGGATTTGCCTGTCATGTACATTGGTCATTTTTAATAACATTCCCTGATCATTGAAGTGTTTATTTCAGTTTCTACGAGTGCCAGATTTGCACTGCATGATGGGAGATATGCTCTCTTGAATGACTTAATAAATAAGCACATAAATGAAGTCTGCGTGTGTGGCAGCTTTCTGTGTGCCGCTGTGTGGAAAGCCCAGACGGATGAGTTGGTCATTTACTCTCAGACCGCCCTTGCTGTCTGGTCTGTGGGTTTGAATTCACATCTACCTGTCACCTGGTCTGAAGTGGTTCACCGCAAAATAAACTGCAGATTGAACAGAGCCACAGCTCGTGTTCACCGGCTGGAACTAATATTCCCCACTGGGCGAAACGCACAGCACATTTATCCAACTCCCCCTTTCTCAGATCTGATCCTGCATTTTAATTTTCAGCATTATGTGTTATTCTTTCAAATGTCTGCCGGAGAGAGTTAATTAGCATTTCTAACCTGTGTTAATTAAGAAGAAAATAACAAGTTAACGTATCTTCAGCTGCCGTGTTTACCAGCGTGGATAGAGCAGCAAGATGGAGTTAGCGCTCATTGCTGATGAGATTAATTATGGATACTGAACCTTCGTTAACCCTTTAGAGTCCAACATTTGAAATAAAATAAAAGGATTCCTTATTTACATCATGTCAAAGGTAAAACATCGGGGTCAGATTTAATGAGATGAGGGTCACTGACCACACTGATAATGTCACTGCTTATCCAGACCCATCACTGACCACACTGATAATGTCACTGCTTATCCATACCTATCACTGACCACACTGATAATGTCACTGCTTATCCAGACCCGTCACTGACCACACTGATAATGTCACTGCGTATCCAGACCCGTCACTGACCACACTGATAATGTCACTGCTTATACAGACCCATCACTGACCACACTGATAATGTCACTGCTTATCCAGACCCATCACTGACCACACTGATAATGTCACTGCTTATCCACACCCATCACTGACCACACTGATAATGTCACTGCGTATCCAGACCCGTCACTGACCACACTGATAATGTCACTGCTTATCCAGACCCATCACTGACCACACTGATAATGTCACTGCTTATCCAAACCCTTCACTGACCACACTGATAATGTCACTGTTTATCCAGACCCATCACTGACCACACTGATAATGTCACTGTTTATCCATGGTGACTTGGACAGGTTGAGTGAGTGGGCAGATGCATGGCAGATGCAGTATGACGTAGATAAATGTGGGGTTATCCACTATGGCGGCGAAAACAAAGACGGAAATTATTATCTCAATGGTGTCAGATTCTGGAAAAGGAAAGAACCAGGGGCCACGGTCTAAGAATAAAGGGGAGGACATTTAAAACGGAGGTGCAAAAAAAAATCACCCAGATAGTTGTGACTTTGTGGAATTCTCTGCCACAGAAGACAGTGGAGGCCAAATCACTGGATGCATTTAAAAGTGAGTTGGACAGAGCTCTTGGGGCTAGCGGAATCAAGGGATATGGGGAAAATGCAGGCACGGGTTACTGATTGTGGATGATCAGCCATGATCACAATGAATGGCGATGCTGGCTCGAAGGGCCAAATGGCTACCTCCTGCACCTATTGATCTATGTTTCTATGTCTCTAATACCCGTTCACTATGTGCCGTCCATTTAATCGACCGGGGCAATTCACCGCAACCATCGTGTCCACATACCACGCAAAGTCAACACCAAGATGGCAGCGGATGAATTATACTCGGTCATGAACTCTCTTTAAGAACCAAACCCTATGGTACTGTTCATCATTTGCGATGAACTCAACCAATCTAGCCTCAGGAATGCACAGGTAACTAAAATCAACAACTCTCTCTCTCCCCCAGCCCATCCCCCTCGGCAGGGCTCAAGCACGACCTCGTAAGTAGGCCTACACGACCAGTAAGTATGCCTGCCGTTCCATTTGACGGTCTCGTTTGTCATCCGATCATCTATTGGTGGTGCTCCTGCTGGCATTCAGAAAGATTTAATAACGAAGCACCAACGAAAAGAGCAACACCGCAGTGGTCTGAGGAGACCGGGGTCTCCATTAGATCTGCCCTCAGTCGATGAAGTGGAACTCTTATTAAGCTATTTGCAGTTTTACCGAGCGAAGGCACAGTAATCGGTCCGATTGGATAAGCGTTGGGGAACATTGAGTCGTAATATGAGGGCGAATTATCAGGAAATCAACTCAATCGAAGACCGGGCTACATACAAAGACTGTGGCAAAGCTCAATAATGAGCAGTTAATGGACGACGAAACAAATCTGTCATCAAACAATACAAATCTTTCATTTCAAAAGAGAATACAGATGCTGTAATCTTGAATAAAGAGACATAACTCAGCGGGTCATGCAGCTTCCGTAGAAGCAGCTGACATGAGTTGAAGATTCGGGGCCATGAGACGGAGCAGAATGCATCAATGATTAGAAAGTTGGAAAGTAAATGATGGGGCCGATCAGTGACAACATGTGAATGTTCCTGTGTAGCGTAGTGCATGGCTGGGGATCAGAGTGAAGATGTTCCGTCTGCCTGTACGGGAGGACTGGATGAAGCTCATGACGGAACAGATGGGGAGTGAAGAGAGAGGTTCCACTGAATGGAATAGACAGAGAGCGGGTGGTGAACAGAGTGGCGTCACTTGGTGTTAAATATTATCTGGGCATGTTGGGATCTGTCCTCGTCTGGGGTGGGAATCTGCAATAAAGGGATAAGGAAGATGCACTTCCCTTTACAGGGCAACGGCTCAGGAATGGAAATTCCATCCCCGATGCAAAGACGACCTCACAGTGAATAATAATTGCCTATGGGATCCATTTTACTCCAGAACACCTTCCTGCATCATTTATAGGTTCAAGGTGAATGTGGAAAAGATTAGTAGGAACCTGGTGGGTAGCTTTTTCACGCAAAGGATGGTGGATGTATGGAACAAGCTGCCAGAGGAGGTCGTTGAGGCAGGGACTGTCCAAACATGTAAGAAACAGTTAGACAGGTACATGGATCGGACAGATTTGGAGGCATATGGGCCAAACGCGGCCAGGTGGGAGTCGTGTAGCTGGAACATGTTGGCTGGTGTGGACAAGTTGGGACGAATGGCCTGTTTCCACTCTGTATCATTCTATGACTATGAGTCTATGCATGAATTTCTATCAGAATTAAGTATCCGTATTAAACATTAACACCTCTCACCTTAAACCCATGCCCTATCGTGCTTGATTTTCCTACCCTGTTAAATAGACTGTGCATTCACTCAATTTATTCCCCTCATACCCATTTCGCCTGTAGAGGTCACCTCTCAGGCCCATGTGCTCCTGATTGATTACCTGCGGGAAAGACAGCCAGATAGCGTGTTAGCTTTCTAGATAGCCAAATACCTGCATTGCTAGATAGCTTGAACGCTAGACAGATGGATGGTGTGATAGTGTGATAGCTGGATCTCTGTATAGCAAAGATAGTAGCTAGTTGCGTAGGCAGCTCTTTGTGGAGTGCGGTCTCTCGCTCGCTCGCTCTCGGGGGGGGTGGGGGGTGAAAGGGAGAACGAGAGAGACCTATTTCGATCTAGCTAGATAGCTCATTAATCGCTATAAAACTTTCTTGCGATCTGGCTCGTGAGCTATCTACTGGTATAGATGGCTAGATGCCTAGCTCACTAGCCATCTAGCAAAGCTCCATCAAGCTAAACCGCTATGTGGCCGCCAAAGCTACTGGCTAACAATCTAGTTATCTAGTTATCTATCTCTCTAGCTCTCAGGCAAGTTAGTGACCTAGCTATGTTGCTACCAAAATAGTTAGCTCTTTACCTATCAATCAAGCTATCTCGAGTTGGATTGCTAGCCAGCAGGATAGACTGCCAGACAGCGTGTGAGCTATCTCGCTAGCAAGATAGCGAACTACCTAGATAGCTATCTACATGCAATGCTAGACAGCTAAAAAGCTGGATATCTGTATATCAGCTATCAGCGAGATAGCTGGAGATATTGATAGTAAATAGGTAGCTCTCTATCTAGGCAGCTATTTGAGGGGTGCGCTCTCTCTCTCTCTCATCCTCTGTGGGCCTTGTGAGAGAGGGAGATCTTGTTGAGTGGGAACGATAGGTGAGCCATGATAGAATGCAGGAGTGGACTCGATGGGCCTTGGTGCACTAACTCTGCTGCTATGGCATTTGTACCCAGTGTTCTTTTTTAACAGTGCACTGCAGCATCCTCACACAGCGCACCCAATGGATGTACAGTGGCAATAGACTGTCACATCGCTCTCCCGTGGACGAACATCAGCAACACACTGCAACATCCACACACAGCGCACCCCAGTGGATGTACAGTGGGAATATACTGTCATGGCGCCCTCTCCTGGATGAACATCAGCAGCACACTGCAACATCCACACACAGCGCACCTCAGTGCATGTACAATAGCAATATACTGTCATGGCGCCCTCCCCTGGATGAACATTGGCAGCACACTGCAACATTGACACACAGCGGACCCCAGTGGATGAACAGTAGCAATAGACTGTCACATCGCTCTCCTGTGGACGAACATCAGCAGCACACGGCAACATCCACACACAGCACCATCCAGTGGATGAGCATCAGCAGCACACTGCAACATCGAGGCACAACAGCCCTCACTGTCTGTACAATATAAGTGCATCGCAGCATCAGCATTGCTTATGATGGACCTTGAGTTCCCAATGCGAAACCCGCAAATCGTGGTAGTACGTTTAGAGTAATAAATTAGCCACGTAGAATGCTTGCTATATTTGACCGAGTCATTGAATATGAGTCAGATGTCAATATTTAACTTTAGAGAACTTTACTTCGGCCGCTTTTGCAGCATTGTGCACAGTTATGTTCGCTCTCGTACACGAAGGATATGGGCGCTTCGGAAATCGTGTTCAAGACGTTTACAAGAACATCGCCTGGAGCGTATGAACAACCAGACGTTGGACTGATTCATCGGAGTTCGGGCAGTAACCTGATAGATCGATAGCAAATTATGAGAGGCAAAGATATGGTAAATAGTCAGAACATTCCTCTCAAGATTGAAATATCAAGTATTGAAGGCCACCCCTTTATGGTGAAAGCGATGAAGTTTAAACGAGGTGTGCGGGGAAAGCAAGGGGCATTAAGTGCATTGAACGCATGAGTGATAAGGAATAGGAGTAGAACGCATGGGTGATAAGGAATAGGAGTAGAATTAGACCATTCGGCCAATCGTCTTATCCGCCAATCTTTTGCCCTCCAAACCCCATTCTCCTGCCTTCTCCCCATAACTTCTGATACCTGTATTAATCAATAATCTTTCTGTCTACGCCTTTAAATATCCACTGACGTGACCTACACAGCCTGTTGTGGCAAATAATTCCACAAATTCATCACCTTCTGACTAAATATATTTCCGATCATCTTCAAAAGAGAACGTAGATTAATTCTGAGGAAATGAACTCTTGTCCGAGATGCTCCCACAACTGGAAACATACTTTCCACATCCACTGGATCTAAACCATTCACATATCTGTATGTTTCAATGAGGTCCACCCTCATACTTCTAAACTCCGAGTGCAAGCCGGGAGCCGACAAACGATCGCCATAGGTTAACTTATTGCTGGGATCATTCTTGTAAACCTCCTCTTGACCCTCTCCAGAGCCAGCACACCTTTCCTCTCATACGGTGCCCAGAATTGCTCACAATATTCCAAATGCGGCCTTTCCAGCAGTAGCATCAGTAGCAATCAGCAGCAGCAGTAGCAGCAGTAGCAATCAGCAGCAGCAGCAGCAGCAGCAATCAGTGTGCGTGTGTGTGAGTGAGAGAGAAAGCAGAGACCGTAGTATTGTGTGGGGGATAGTAAGCAGTAAGACCTGTGTGATCTCCCGGACAAGTTTCGATCGCCTAGCTTGGGGTCGGAGAGGAATTTCCCGGATTTGTTTTCCCAAATTGGCCTGGGTTTTTATCCGGTTTTTCGCCTCTCCCAGGAGATCACTGAGTTCTTTTGGGTGGGCGGTTGGAGCGGTTAAGGGGGAGTATGAGTGCCAGGGCAGTTTATTGTTCTGGGTGTCGGATGTGGGGAATCTGGGAGTCTGATAGTCTTCCAGACATCCACATTTGCGCCAGGTGCGACGAGATGGGGCTCCTAAGGGACCATATTAGGAACCTGAAGCGGCAGATTGATGACCTCCGTCTGGTCAGGGAGAGTGAGGATGTTATAGAGAGGAGTTATAGAGAGGTGGTCACTCCAAGACCACGGGAGGTAGACAAGTGGGTCACGGTTAGGGGGGGGGGGGGCAAGGAGCAGAGGCAGGGACTAGAGAGTACCCCAGTGGATGTACCCCTTGGCAATAAGTACTCCTGTTTAGGTACTGTTGGGGAGTAGAGCCTACCTGGGGGCAGCGACGGCGCCCGGGCCTCTGGCACGGAGTCCGGCCCTGTTGCTCAGAATGGTAGGGAAAGGAAGAAGAGAGCGATAGTGATAGTGGACTCTATAGTGAGGGGGCAGATAGGCGATTCTGTGGGCGCAGTCAGGAGACCCGGATGGTAGTTTGCCTCCCTGGTGCCAGTGTCCGGATTGTATCTGAACGTATCCAAGATATCCTGAAAAGGGAGGGAGAGGAGCCAGAGGTCGTGGTACATATAGGTACCAACAATATAGGTAGGATAAGGGAAGAGGTCCTGAAAGGAGAATTTAGGGGGCTAGGAAGAGTGTTAAAAAAAAAGGACTTCCAAAGTGATAATCTCAGGCTTACTGCCTGTGCCACGGGATAGTGAGAATAGGAATGGAGTGAGGTGGAGGATAAATACGTGGCTGAGGGACTGGTGCAGGGAGCAGGGATTCAAGTTTCTGGATCATTGGGACCTCTTCTGGGGGAAGTATGACCTGTACAAAAAGGACGGGTTGCATCTGAACCTGAGGGGAACCAATATCCTGGCGGGGAGATTTGCTAAGGTAATTGCGGAGACTTTAAACCGTGTACGGTTGGGGGGAGGGACTCAAACACAGATAGCTAATAGGCAGTGTGTGAGGCAGGATGCAGAAAAGGGAAACACTCAGACCCAATATATAGGAGAGAAAGAAGTGAAAAGAAATAAACTGATAATAAGAAATGATGGGTCCCTTAAATGTGTATATTTTAATGCTAGGAGCATTGTAAGAAAGGTGGATGATCTTAGAGCCTGGATTGACATATGGAAGTATGATATTGTGGCGATCAGTGAAACATGGTTGCAGGAGGGTTGCGATTGGCAATTAAATATTCCAGGATTTCATTGTTTCAGATGTGATAGAATCGGAGGGGCAAGAGGTGGGGGTGCTGCATTGCTTGTCAGGGAGGATATCACAGCAGTGCTTTGGCAGGACAGACTAGAAGGCTCGATTAGGGAGGTTGTTTGGGTGGAACTCAGAAATGAGAAAGGCTTAGCAACACTTATGGGGGTGTATTATAGACCGCCAAATAGGGAACGAGAATTGGAAGAGCAAATATGTAAGGAGATAGCAGATATTAGTATTAAGCACAGAGTAGTGATTGTGGGTGATTTCAATTTTCCGTACATAGACTGGGAATCACATTCAGTTAAAGGGCTGGATGGTTTGGAGTTTGTAAAATGTGTGCAGGATAGTTTTTTGCAGCAATACGTAGAGGTACCGACCAGAGAAGGGGCAGTGTTGGACCTCCTGTTAGGAAATGAGACGGGTCAGGTGACGGAGGTATGTGTTGAGGAGCACTTTGGGTCTAGTGATCACAATGCCATTAGTTTCAATATAATTATGGAGAAGGTCCAATCTGGACCAAGGGTTGAGATTTTGGATTGGAGAAAGGCTAATTTTGAGGAGGTGAGAAAGGATTTAAAAGGAGTGAAATGGGACATTTTGTTTTATGAAAAGGATATAATAGAGAAATGGAGGATATTTAAAGGTGACATTTTGAGAGTACCGAGTCTTTATGTCCCTGTTCCGTGGAAAGGAAAGAATAATAATTTGAAAGAGGCATGGTTTTCCAGGGATATTGGACACTTGGTTCGGAAAAAGAGGGAGATATACAATAAATATAAGCGGCAGGGAGTAAATGAGGTTCTTGAGGAATATAAAGAATGTAAAAGGAATCTTAAGAAGGAAATTAGAAAAGCGAAAAAAAGATATGAGGTTGCTTTGGCAAGTAAAGTAAAAGTAAACCCCAAGGGGTTCTACAGATATGTCAATAGCAAAAGGATAGCGAGGGTTAAAATTGGTCCATTAGAGAGTCAGAGTGGACAGCTATGTGCTGAGCCAGAAGAAATGGGGGAGATATTAAACAATTTCTTTTCTTCGGTATTCACCGAGGAGAAGGATATTGAATTATGTGAGGTAAGCGAAACAAGTAGAGTAGTGATGGAAATTATGAGGATTAAAGAAGAGGAGGTACGGACACTTTTGAAAAATATATAAGTGGATAAGTCTCCAGGTCCTGATAGGATATTCCCTAGGACATTGAGGGAAGTTAGTGCAGAAATAGCAGGGGCTATGACGGAAATATTTCAAACGTCATTAGAAACGGGGAAGGTGCCGGAAGATTGGCGCATTGCGCATGTTGTGCCTTTGTTTAAAAAGGGTTCTAAAAGTAAACCTAGCAATTATAGACCTGTTAGTTTGACGTCTGTGGTGGGGAAAATGAATGGAAAAGATACTTAGGTACAATATATATAATCACATGGATAAACAAGGCCTGATTAGAAACAGTCAACATGGATTTGTGCCTGGAAGGTCATGTTTAACTAATCTTCTTGAACTTTTTGAAGAGGTTACCAGGGAAATTGATAAGGGGAAGGCTGTGTATGTTGTCTATATGGACTTTAGTAAGGCATTTGACAAGGTTCCACATGGAAGGTTGATTAAGAAGGTTAAATCGTTGGGTATTAATAGTGAGGTTGCAAGATGGATTCAACAATGGCTGAATGGGAGATACCAGACGGTAATGGTTGACAACTGTATGTCAGGTTGGAGGCCAGTGTCTAGTGGAGTACCCCAAGGATCTGTGTTGGGTCCACTGTTGTTTGTCATTTACATTAATGATCTGGATGATGGTGTGGCAAATTGGATTAGTAAGTATGCAGATGATACTAAGATAGGTGGTGTAGTTAATAATGAAGTAGATTTTCAAAGTCTACAGAGAGACTTGGGCATTTTGGAAGGGTGGGCTGAAAGATGGCAGATAGAGTTTAATGCTGATAAGTGTGAGGTGCTGCATTTTGGTAGGACAAATCAAAATAGGACGTACAGGGTAAATGGTAGGGAATTGAGGAATGCAGTGAAACAGAGGGATTTAGGAATAACTGTGCATTGTTCCCTGAAGGTGGAATCTCATGTGGATAGGGTGGTGAAGAAGACGTTTGGTATGCTTGCCTTTATAAATCAGAGCATCGAATATAGAAGTTGGGGTGTAATGTTAAAATTGTACAGGGCATTGGTGAGGCCGAATCTGGAGTATGGTGTGCAGTTCTGGTCGCCAAATTATGGGAAGGATGTCGACAAAATGGAGAGGGTACAGAGGAGATTTACTAGAACGTTGCCTGGGTTTCAGCACTTAAACTACAGAGAGAGGTTGAACAGGTTGGGTCTTTATTCTTTGGAGCGTAGAAGGTTGAGGGAGGACTTGATAGAGGTTTTTTAATTTTTAAGAGGGACGGACAGAGTTGACGTGGGTAGGCTTTTCCCTTTGAGAGTGGGGAAGATTCCAACAAGGGGACATAACTTCAGAATTAAGGGACAAAAGTTTAGGGGTAACATGAGGGGTAACTTCTTTACTCAGAGGGTGGTGGCTGTGTGGAATGAGCTTCCGGTGGAAGTGGTGGAGGCAGGCTCGATTTTATTATTTAAGAGTACTTTGGATAGGTATATGGATGGGAGGGGATTGGAGGGTTATGGTCTGATAGCAGGCAGATGAGACTAGGTCAGAGAAAGTGGTCGGCGTGGACTGGTAGGGCCGAACGGGCCTGTTTCCGTGCTGTAATTGTTATATGGTTATATGGTTATATGGCTGTATAGCCTCAACATTACACCCGTGTTTCTGTAGACAAGTCCTCTTGAAATAAATGCAAGCATTGAGTTTGCTTCCATTAGACAATAGACAATAGACAATAGGTGCAGGAGTAGGCCATTCGGCCCTTCGAGCCAGGACCACCATTCAATGTGATCAAGGCTGATCAATCTCACCGATTCAACTTGCAGATAAAAATTTGGGGAATCCTTAACCAGCACTCCCAAGTCCCTTTGCACTTCCGATTTATGGATTATTTCCCCACTTAGACAATAGTCTACGCCATTATTCCTATTACCAAATACTCCGCACTTTGCTACACTATATTCCACCTGCCACTTCTCTGCCCATTCCCCCAACATGTCCTAGTCCTTCTGCGGAGTCCATGCTTTCTCTAAACAACCTGCCCTTCCACCTATTTTCGTATTATCCGCAAACTTGGCCACATAGCCTTCAATCCCCTCGTCCAAATCATAATATAAAACGTGGAGTAGCGGACAAACACCGATCCTTGAAGATCTTCACTAGTTACTGTTAGCCAACGAGAAAAAAATCCCTCTTTATTGCCACTCTTTGTCTTCTGCCATCCAGCCAGCCAGTTATCCATGCTGGTATCTGCCCTTTGTCACCGTGGGCTCTCATCTTCCAGAGCAGCCATCTTGTGACACCTGGTCAAAGGTTTTCTGAAAATCAAAGTAAACAACATCTACTGTCTCTCCTTTGGCTGTTTTGCTATTTACTTCTTCAAATAATTCCAGCAAATTTATCAAACACGACCTTCCCTTCACAAAGCCATGCCAACTTATGCCTATTTCATCGTGCACTTATAAATACTCTGTCACATCATCCTGTATAACGGGTCCTAAAATCTTACCACCCACTCCACTGGTGTTGGAGGCAGATACAATAGTGACATTTAAGACAAGTTCAGATTTTCAGGTAATGAAGGGATATGCACTGTGAGCAGGCAGGTAAGGTTGGTCGTCTCATGTTCGGCACAGCTATTATTAGCCGAAAGTCCTGCCGTGCCTTGTACTTCGTGTAGGAAAGAAATGCAGATGCTGATTTAAATCGAAGGTAGACACAAAATGCTGGTGTAAATCAACGAGACAGGCATCATCTCTGTAGAGAAAGAATGGGTGACGTTTCGGGTCGAGACCCTTCTTTAGACTGATGTCGGAGAGGTCGGCGGGAAAGAGATAACATTTTGTTGGAGACAGTGAGACTGGTGGGAGAACTGGGAAGGAGGAGGGGTGGAGAGAGAGGGAAAACAAGGGCTAATTGAAGTTAGAGAAGTCAATGTTCATATCGCTGGTATGTTAGCTGCCGAAGCGAAGTATGAGGTGCTGTTCCTCCAATTTGCGCTGGGCCTCACTCTGACAATGGAGGATGCCCAGGACAGAAAGTTCACATTGGGAATGGGGGAGCGGGGGTGAGTTAAAGTGCTGAGCAACCGGGAGATCAGGTACGACTGTGTGGAGCTGTTCAGCGAAACGATCGTCGAGCTTGCGCTTGGTCTCGCCGATGTCACTCCATCAGTACTATCCCACAGTATACCGTTACACCAGTACTACCCCACAGTGCGTCACTCCATCAGTACTATCCAACAGTATACCATTACATCAGTACTACCCCACAGTGCGTCACTCCATCAGTGCTACCGCACAGTGTCACTCCATCAATTCCATCCCACATTATGTCACAACAACAGTACTACCGCACAGTGTGTCACCCCATCAGAACTATCCCAGAATGTGCCATTATTTCAACACTACCCTACGTTAGGTTACTCCATCAATACTACTTTACAGTCTCTCACTCCATCAGTACTACATGTTACTCCATTAGTCGTACACAAGATCGTGCCACTCTCATCAGTACAACCCCACAGTATGTCATTCCATCATTTCTTCCCGGCGGTGTTTCACTCTGTCAGTACCATCTTAAGTATGTAATTTCATCAGTTCTACCCACAGTTTTTCACCCCTTCAATAATACCATCGAATGTGTCACTATATCAGTACTACCCCAAAATATACCAGTCCTTCACTCCATCAGCCCAATCTCACTGTGTCACTCCATCAGTAATTCCCCACAGTATAAGTATTTCCCCACAATGCCTCGCGCCATTAGCACTACCCGATTTTTATCATTCATTCAGGACTATCCCAGTGGGTCACTCCATAAGTGCTGCCACAAATTGTATCATTCCATCAGTATTACCAAACAGTGTGTCATTGCATTAGTACTACATCACAGATTGTCATCACAATAGTACTACCGCTCAGTGTGTCACTCCGTCGGTGAAACCACACAGTGTCTCACTGCATCAATACAACTCAATATTGTTACACTACATCGGCACTGCCCAACATCATGTCACTCCAGTGCAACCCTAGAACGTGTCACTCCATCAATGCTCCCCGCAGTATGTTCTTCCATCAGTACTCCCCAAAGTGTTTCACAACATCAGGACTACCTCAAATCTGCCATTCCATCCGCATTACCCCACAGTGTGCTAACCCATCGCAGCGACTCCATAGTGTGTAATTCCATCACTATTTCACCACAGTTTTTCATCGCAACTGTACTACCGCAGAGCGTGTCAGTCCATCAGTATTACTGCGTCACTCCAACAGAATGTGCTATTACATCCGTGCTACCCCACAGTGTGTCATTCCATCAATACACCTCACAGTACGTCATTACACCAGTACTACTCCACAGTGTTACACTCCATCAGTACAACACTGGAGCGTGGCACTCCATCAGTACTACCCTACAATATGTTATTCCATCAGTACTACACCACAGTGATGCATTCCATCAGTACTGCCTTAAGGTTGTTATTCCATTTTGTACAACCACACAGACTCATTCAATTAGTATTACCCATCAGTGTAACTCTCCATCTGTACTGCCCCACCGTCTGTCCTTATCATTCCACAATGTACAACCCGACAGTACCAAAAAAGATTGGGTCAATACTTCAGTACTAGCCCACTGTGCGCCATTCTGTCCACACTACCCCCAGTGTGTCATTCAATCAGCACTACACCGAAGTATCTCACTCCGTCAGTACAACCGCGCAGTGTGTCAGTCCATCAGTAATACGCACCGTGTGTCACTCCATCAGTACTGCTCCACAGCGTGTCACTCCATCAGTTTTACCCCACGGGATGTAGTTGCACACTGAAGTGGTACTGACGGAGTGACAAACTGCGTGGTAGTACTGATGCAATGACCTCACAATTTGTCACTAAATCAGTGCCATTCCACTGTGTGTCCCTCCGTCAGTACTACTCCGCAGTTTGTCATAACAACAGTACTACACATTGTGCCACTCCATGAGTATTACCCGCAGTGTGTCACTACGTCAGTAGAGCCCCACGGTGTATCATTCCATCAGAACAACCGCAAAGTGTGTCACTTCATCAGCACTACTGCAAATTGTGTCACTCCATCTGTACTAAACCACAGTATGTTAATCCACACGTACTGCATCAACTGGGGTCACTCCATCAGTACTACAGCGCATTGTGTCACTCCATCAGTGCTACCCCACATTGTGTCACTCCATCAGTACTACAGCGCATTGTGTCACTCCATCAGTACTGCCCCACATTGTGTCACTCCATCAGTGCTACAGCGCATTGTGTCACTCCATCAGTACAACTGCGCAGTAGTTCATTATGCTGCTGGCCTTGCCGAGGCAGCGTGGTTTATAAATTGAGTCAATATAACGGAGGTTGCTTTGTGTGATGGTCTGGACAATTCGCAGCAATTTCTGGCGTTCTTGTATGGAGCTGTTCCCAAACCAAGCTCTGATGCATCTTGATAAAATACTTTCTATGCTGTATCTGTAGATGTTGGTGAGAGTTGTAGAGGGCACGCCGAACTAGCTAAGCCTGCCAAGGACATGGATGGGTGATGTTCGGTTGGAGACCCTTCTTCAGACTGATTGTGGTGGGAAGCTGGAGAAGGCTGGAACAGCAGGACAAAGCGAGTTGAATGATGAGTGGGTGAATACCGTTTCCATAGTTAGGTGGTTGAGACCAGAGGCTAAAAGATAAAAGTTGCGAGATAAGGATTGAGCAGGTTGAAAATATAAAGAGAGATGAGGGAATATCGGTTGAAGGTGGAGGTGGAGGGGATTAACAAGTGCGAGTCCGCGTGAAGCAGGAGAAAGAGCGAGGGAAGAGCGGGAAGTTGCACGTTTGTTACCTGGCATTTGCTAATGTTCATACCATTAGGTTGCAAGGTTCCCAAGCGGACTATGAAGTGGCGTTCTTTCTGTTTTAATGTAACCTCTCTGGCACTGGTGGAGGCCCAGGAGAGAAAGGTCAGTGTGCGAGGGGGAGTTACAATGGCTTGCAACGGGGAGATAAGGCAAGCCTTAGCAGAACGAGGGTAAGTGTTCGACAAAACGGTCGCCGAGTCTCCATTTCACCACGCCGATGTAACGGAGGCCATATCTGGAACACCACATGCAGTAGATGAGATTAGAGGAGGTGCAGGTGAACATCTGTCTCACCTGGAAGGGCTATTGAAGTGTGAGGGAACGGGGGTAGAGAGACATCCCATGGTGGCGGGCCGTTTTAACCGCACTTCCCAAGAAAGGCCTTGGAGAGAGAAGTGAGGGCGAGCAGGAGGAGTGTTGGGGAAAAAAGAGAGACAGATAGAGAGTACAGTGATGAAAGGAAGAGATAGCGGGGAAGACGAAAGAAGAGATGGAGGGAGAGTTAAGTAACAAAGGGAGAGTGGGAACATGAAAAGAGAGCGGAGTTCAGATCGCGTGGGTTGGCAAAACGGAGCGATGGAAGGGTCAGATAGTTAGAAAGAAACGGAGGGATAAATGCAATGGGAGTGAGAAGGAGGGGGGGGGGTAGGAGAGAGAGGTTGACAGAGAGATGGCGGAGCCGAGAGGATGAATAGGGATGGTAGGAGAGTGTGATAGTTCAGAGAGAGCGACAGCAGTAAGGATGGAGGGAGAGAGAAAGGGAGGAGGGAGAGAGAAAGGGAGGAGGGAGGGAGAGAAAGGGAGGAGGGAGATGTGCCGCATCATTCGCTGTGTTATTTGGGTTTCGGACAATTCTGAAGCCTCAATGTTTTCTGTTCTCTGAGTGTCGTGAGTCTTTGGGTCGTTCCTCCTCAGAGGTGACGAAGGCAGAGAATGTTATTGTCCCGGCGCAAAATCAGACCCACCGCAGGCGAGCAAGGAGTGAATGGTTACTGGCCTCGCCGGGAGTGTGGGGGTGAGGTTGCAGTCAGTTAAGCCGCGATCATATTGAGTGGTAAAGCAGAGAGGAGGGTACACTTTAGTGCGAGGTGATCTGTTGATCTAATTCCTCAAGCTGTGGACAAATGTCGCCCAGTCCACCTTCAAACTGGGCACCAGAAGCCCTGAGAGGGTCCCTGGAATTTGGGATTGCCTTAGTGAGTGAAGCGGATTGAAGGAAACCAGACAAACAACACGAGGCGGAGAGTTGGACCAGATGGAGTTTGAACCAATATTCCCTTTGCTGGAACAATGCCGCTCCCAATTTCCATCCCTCAGTATCGCCACAATTCCCAGCCTTTGGAGTTTCTCAATCAATTCCCTGAATAAATCACGACCTGTCTCAGCAGGGATTTCACTTGGCTGATGTCATATGTTTGCGAATCATTTCCAAATCTCTATTTTTTTTAATCTGTTGAAACTTCACTGTCCCGGTGGAGACGGAAAGTTGTATAAAATCTCCGGGAATGTTCTGCCTCGGCATTTCATTCCACGAGATTACCGGGAGCTCACGGGGACACGTCGCTGGGCAGAGAATATGGCACAACATATTTGGGAATATTACGCCGTGGAGAAAGTCTTGTACGTGATCATTGCTGCCGTTGGAGTCCCTGGTAAGTGAACAGAACAATTCAAATTTTATAGCTACGTGTGTTATGTGTACTGAGCTGATTCTGATTCTGTTACAATATTCCCAACTGATGATCGTTGTGTAAGAATGTGTAGATTATATCAATCCTCTCTGTGAAATATCTTTGAATTAACGCTGTGATTTTTCTCATTTTCAGACAGCCGAAACTAACCCTCTCTTTCTCCCACTGCCGGGACCCACTAGAATGTTGTTCTTGCCTTCAGTGGGACCTTGCCCAGATTTGTCCCAGTGCTCGGGACAGGCAGCTCTCCGGGACGGTGTGACTGGGATGGGTTTACATTGTGAAGTTCACTGTGTCTGAGTTATTGATCAGAGTGAACACCCGCTCCTGTGGACACGTCTCACTGTGGAGTCTGTCACCGTCGGATTCCACCCGCCTGTTGGTCAATAATTGGATCGATCTCCTGAACCAATGGCCGCGGATCTACCGGCGTGTGTTGTTACCGAACTGAACTCACTGTGGAATGAATCCATTAACGGAGCCGCTCTGCTGCCGGATCCTAAGTTGTCCCCGCCTTCCCTCTGGAACCCTCCTCGTCCCCATCAGATGCCGAGTTCCCAGAGCCCGGGTTAAACGCGGCCGGTCACGGTTAAATCTGTGAAACCGGCGCCATCAGAGACTGTGAGCGGGGTTAACTGTAGACAGGACCATTCCGCCTATTGTGGCGGGCGGCTGCTCGTTCCCTCCCCGCCTTTACCCCGCCCGTCGCCTTATCTTCTCTCCCCTGAAGCGGGCAGGTCGGGCACAGTCGGAACCGGGTCTGACATTGTTAAACCTGCAGCCGCGCAGCTGACTCCAACACTCCTGATCTCCAGCTGAAAGTGGAGCCGGTGTTCAGCCCGGAGACCGTGTTCAGTAATGCCCCAGTGTCCGTCCCCCTTCTCTTTCCGCAGTGAATATAGTGGCGATTGTAATCCTGTCCCGGGGAAAGTGCGGCCTCTCACCTGCACCACTCGCTACCTGGTGGCCATGCAGCGGCCGATCTACTCACCCTGATCACCGAGGTCATTTTGTATCAGATCCGATTCCATTACTTTTATTGGAGTTTCCTGGCCATCACCCCTGTGTGCAGTGTTAACGAAGTACTGAGGTTTGCAGCTACAGACTGTTCTGTCTGGTTCACCGTCACTTTCACCTTTGATCGCTTTGTCGCCATTTGTTGCCAGAAGCTGAAAACAAAATATTGCACCGGAAAACTGCGTCTGCGGTTTCTCGCAACAGCCGGCGTTCTGCTGTGTCTGAAAAACGTTTCCCCCCGCTACTTCACACGGGAACCCTGGATAATTATCGACAATGTCCCGTGGTTTTGTGACATGATGGGACAGTTATTACACTGACCCCGGGTGGGTGGCAATTGACTGGTTCGACACGGTTTTAACTCCGCTCCTCCCTTTCGCTGTGATCCTGCTGCTCAACGCTCTGACAGTCCGGCACATTTTAGTGGCCAGTAGGGTCCGTCAGGGGCTGAGGGGTCAGAGCAAGGGGGGAGAAGCGCAGTGACCCGGAGATGGAGAGCAGGAGGAGGTCTGTGGTTTTACTCTTCACCATCTCCGGCAGCTTCATCATCCTGTGGCTGGAGTATGTTGTAAACTTCGTCTATTATCAGATCACAGGGATTGGATATGTTCGGAATGATTCTCAATGGATCTTTGACTACGTCGGGTATTTCTGAGGAATCTCAGCTGCTGCACCAACACATTTATTTACGCGGTGACCCAGTCCAAGTTCAGGGAGCAGGTGAAGATCGCGGTGAAATATCCGCTCACCTCAGCGCTGCGGCTCATTAATAAACCCGCGCCTGAGCCCATCCCAGAGGGCGGCCGCAGTCTCTCCGCTCCGGGCTCCGGCTCCTCACATTCACCGCCGCATCTTCCAGCTGTCAGTCCCGGGCGGATGATCCCATCGCCGGCCCCGCTCCGGGACCCCCAGACACTCACATTCACCCAATCGGGCCCGTTGTTCAAAGATGCAGATTAAGCAGGAAAAATAACACCAATTGCCTGTCATATATATTGATCATTTTTAATGACAGTCCCTGATCCTTGAAGTGGTTATTTCAGTTTCTACCCCCTTATTCTCACCCTCCCCCCCCCCCTCCGCACTGGCAACTGCTCAGGGGTAGGGCGGGTGGTTCTCTCTCTCTCTCTCTCTCTCTCTCTCTCCTCTCTCTCTCTCTCTCTCTCTCTCTCTCTCTCTCTCTCTCTCTCTCTCTCTCTCTTCTCTCTCTCTCTCTCTCTCTCTCTCTCTCTCTCTCTCTCTCTCTCTCTCTCTCTCCCTCTACCTCTCTCCCTCTCTCCCTCTCCCCCTCTCTCCCTCTCTCTCTCTCTCTCTCTCTCTCTCTCTCTCTCTCTCTCTCTCTCTTC
>NW_027602595.1:0-32085 GCF_053455715.1 Rhinoraja longicauda | reverse complement strand
GTAGAAACTGAAATAACCACTTCAAGGATCAGGGACTGTCATTAAAAATGATCAATATATATGACAGGCAATGGTGTTATTTTTTCTGCTTAATCTGCATCTTTGAACAACGGGCCGATTGGGTGAATGTGAGTGTCTGGGGGTCCCGGAGCGGGGCCGGCGATGGGATCATCCGCCCGGGACTGACAGCTGGAAGATGCGGCGGTGAATGTGAGGAGCCGGAGCCCGGAGCGGAGAGACTGCGGCCGCCCTCTGGGATGGGCTCAGGGCGCGGGTTTATTAATGAGCCGCAGCGCTGAGGTGAGCGGATATTTCACCGCGATCTTCACCTGCTCCCTGAACTTGGACTGGGTCACCGCGTAAATAAATGTGTTGGTGCAGCAGCTGAGATTCCTCAGAAAATACCCGACGTAGTCAAAGATCCATTGAGAATCATTCCGAACATATCCAATCCCTGTGATCTGATAATAGACGAAGTTTACAACATACTCCAGCCACAGGATGATGAAGCTGCCGGAGATGGTGAAGAGTAAAACCACAGACCTCCTCCTGCTCTCCATCTCCGGGTCACTGCGCTTCTCCCCCTTGCTCTCACCCCTCAGCCCCTGACGGACCCTACTGGCCACTAAAATGTGCCGGACTGTCAGAGCGTTGAGCAGCAGGATCACAGCGAAAGGGAGGAGCGGAGTTAAAACCGTGTCGAACCAGTCAATTGCCACCCACCCGGGGTCAGTGTAATAACTGTCCATCATGTCACAAAACCACGGGACATTGTCGATAATTATCCAGGGTTCCCGTGTGAAGTAGCGGGGAACGTTTTTCAGACACAGCAGAACGCCGGCTGTTGCGAGAACCGCAGACGCAGTTTTCCCGGTGCAATATTTTGTTTTCAGCTTCTGGCAACAAATGGCGACAAAGCGATCAAAGGTGAAAGTGACGGTGAACCAGACAGAACAGTCTGTAGCTGCAAACCTCAGTACTTCGTTAACACTGCACACAGGGGTGATGGCCAGGAAACTCCAATAAAAGTAATGGAATCGGATCTGATACAAAATGACCTCGGTGATCAGGGTGAGTAGATCGGCCGCTGCCATGGCCACCAGGTAGCGAGTGGTGCAGGTGGAGAGGCCGCACTTTCCCCGGGACAGGATTACAATCGCCACTATATTCACTGCGGAAAGAGAAGGGGACGGACACTGGGCATTACTGAACACGGTCTCCGGGGCTGAACACCGGCTCCACTTTCAGCTGGAGATCAGGAGTGTTGGAGTCGCTGCGCGGCTGCAGGTTTAGCAATGTCAGACCCGGTTCCGACTGTGCCCGACCTGCCCGCTTCAGGGGAGAGAAGATAAGGCGACGGGCGGGGTAAAGGGCGGGGAGGGAACGAGCAGCCGCCCGCCACAATAGGCGGAATGGTCCTGTCTACAGTTAACCCCGCTCACAGTCTCTGATGGCGCCGGTTTCACAGATTTAACCGTGACCGGCCGCGTTTAACCCGGGCTCTGGGAACTCGGCATCTGATGGGGACGAGGAGGGTTCCAGAGGGAAGGCGGGGACAACTTAGGATCCGGCAGCAGAGCGGCTCCGTTAATGGATTCATTCCACAGTGAGTTCAGTTCGGTAACAACACACGCCGGTAGATCCGCGGCCATTGGTTCAGGAGATCGATCCAATTATTGACCAACAGGCGGGTGGAATCCGACGGTGACAGACTCCACAGTGAGACGTGTCCACAGGAGCGGGTGTTCACTCTGATCAATAACTCAGACACAGTGAACTTCACAATGTAAACCCATCCCAGTCACACCGTCCCGGAGAGCTGCCTGTCCCGAGCACTGGGACAAATCTGGGCAAGGTCCCACTGAAGGCAAGAACAACATTCTAGTGGGTCCCGGCAGTGGGAGAAAGAGAGGGTTAGTTTCGGCTGTCTGAAAATGAGAAAAATCACAGCGTTAATTCAAAGATATTTCACAGAGAGGATTGATATAATCTACACATTCTTACACAACGATCATCAGTTGGGAATATTGTAACAGAATCAGAATCAGCTCAGTACACATATCACACGTAGCTATAAAATTTGAATTGTTCTGTTCACTTACCAGGGACTCCAACGGCAGCAATGATCACGTACAAGACTTTCTCCACGGCGTAATATTCCCAAATATGTTGTGCCATATTCTCTGCCCAGCGACGTGTCCCCGTGAGCTCCCGGTAATCTCGTGGAATGAAATGCCGAGGCAGAACATTCCCGGAGATTTTATACAACTTTCCGTCTCCACCGGGACAGTGAAGTTTCAACAGATTAAAAAAAATAGAGATTTGGAAATGATTCGCAAACATATGACATCAGCCAAGTGAAATCCCTGCTGAGACAGGTCGTGATTTATTCAGGGAATTGATTGAGAAACTCCAAAGGCTGGGAATTGTGGCGATACTGAGGGATGGAAATTGGGAGCGGCATTGTTCCAGCAAAGGGAATATTGGTTCAAACTCCATCTGGTCCAACTCTCCGCCTCGTGTTGTTTGTCTGATTTCCTTCAATCCGCTTCACTCACTAAGGCAATCCCAAATTCCAGGGACCCTCTCAGGGCTTCTGGTGCCCAGTTTGAAGGTGGACTGGGCGACATTTGTCCACAGCTTGAGGAATTAGATCAACAGATCACCTCGCACTAAAGTGTCCCCGTCCACTCTGCTTCACCACTCAATATGATCGCGGCTTAACTGACTGCAACCTCACCCCCACACTCCCGGCGAGGCCGGTAACCATTCACTCCTTGCTCGCCTGCGGTGGGTCTGATTTTGCGCCGGGACAATAACATTCTCTGCCTTCGTCACCTCTGAGGAGGAACGACCCAAAGACTCACGACACTCAGAGAACAGAAACATTGAGGCTTCAGAATTGTCCGAAACCCAAATAACACAGCGAATGATGCGGCACATCTCCCTCCTCCCTTTCTCTCCCTCCCTCCTCCCTTTCTCTCTCCCTCCTCCCTTTCTCTCTCCCTCCATCCTTACTGCTGTCGCTCTCTCTGAACTATCACACTCTCCTACCATCCCTATTCATCCTCTCGGCTCCGCCATCTCTCTGTCAACCTCTCTCTCCTACCCCCCCCCCCTCCTTCTCACTCCCATTGCATTTATCCCTCCGTTTCTTTCTAACTATCTGACCCTTCCATCGCTCCGTTTTGCCAACCCACGCGATCTGAACTCCGCTCTCTTTTCATGTTCCTACTCTCCCTTTGTTACTTAACTCTCCCTCCATCTCTTCTTTCGTCTTCCCCGCTATCTCTTCCTTTCATCACTGTAATCCCTATCTGTCTCTCTTTTTTCCCCAACACTCCTCCTGCTCGCCCTCACTTCTCTCTCCAAGGCCTTTCTTGGGAAGTGCGGTTAAAACGGCCCGCCACCATGGGATGTCTCTCTACCCCGTTCCCTCACACTTCAATAGCCCTTCCAGGTGAGACAGATGTTCACCTGCACCTCCTCTAATCTCATCTACTGCATGTGGTGTTCCAGATATGGCCTCCGTTACATCGGCGTGGTGAAATGGAGACTCGGCGACCGTTTTGTCGAACACTTACCCTCGTTCTGCTAAGGCTTGCCTTATCTCCCCGTTGCAAGCCATTGTAACTCCCCCTCGCACACTGACCTTTCTCTCCTGGGCCTCCACCAGTGCCAGAGAGGTTACATTAAAACAGAAAGAACGCCACTTCATAGTCCGCTTGGGAACCTTGCAACCTAATGGTATGAACATTAGCAAATGCCAGGTAACAAACGTGCAACTTCCCGCTCTTCCCTCGCTCTTTCTCCTGCTTCACGCGGACTCGCACTTGTTAATCCCCTCCACCTCCACCTTCAACCGATATTCCCTCATCTCTCTTTATATTTTCAACCTGCTCAATCCTTATCTCGCAACTTTTATCTTTTAGCCTCTGGTCTCAACCACCTAACTATGGAAACGGTATTCACCCACTCATCATTCAACTCGCTTTGTCCTGCTGTTCCAGCCTTCTCCAGCTTCACACCACAATCAGTCTGAAGAAGGGTCTCCAACCGAACATCACCCATCCATGTCCTTGGCAGGCTTAGCTAGTTCGGCGTGCCCTCTACAACTCTCACCAACATCTACAGATACAGCATAGAAAGTATTTTATCAAGATGCATCAGAGCTTGGTTTGGGAACAGCTCCATACAAGAACGCCAGAAATTGCTGCGAATTGTCCAGACCATCACACAAAGCAACCTCCGTTATATTGACTCAATTTATAAACCACGCTGCCTCGGCAAGGCCAGCAGCATAATGAACTACTGCGCAGTTGTACTGATGGAGTGACACAATGCGCTGTAGCACTGATGGAGTGACACAATGTGGGGCAGTACTGATGGAGTGACACAATGCGCTGTAGTACTGATGGAGTGACACAATGTGGGGTAGCACTGATGGAGTGACACAATGCGCTGTAGTACTGATGGAGTGACCCCAGTTGATGCAGTACGTGTGGATTAACATACTGTGGTTTAGTACAGATGGAGTGACACAATTTGCAGTAGTGCTGATGAAGTGACACACTTTGCGGTTGTTCTGATGGAATGATACACCGTGGGGCTCTACTGACGTAGTGACACACTGCGGGTAATACTCATGGAGTGGCACAATGTGTAGTACTGTTGTTATGACAAACTGCGGAGTAGTACTGACGGAGGGACACACAGTGGAATGGCACTGATTTAGTGACAAATTGTGAGGTCATTGCATCAGTACTACCACGCAGTTTGTCACTCCGTCAGTACCACTTCAGTGTGCAACTACATCCCGTGGGGTAAAACTGATGGAGTGACACGCTGTGGAGCAGTACTGATGGAGTGACACACGGTGCGTATTACTGATGGACTGACACACTGCGCGGTTGTACTGACGGAGTGAGATACTTCGGTGTAGTGCTGATTGAATGACACACTGGGGGTAGTGTGGACAGAATGGCGCACAGTGGGCTAGTACTGAAGTATTGACCCAATCTTTTTTGGTACTGTCGGGTTGTACATTGTGGAATGATAAGGACAGACGGTGGGGCAGTACAGATGGAGAGTTACACTGATGGGTAATACTAATTGAATGAGTCTGTGTGGTTGTACAAAATGGAATAACAACCTTAAGGCAGTACTGATGGAATGCATCACTGTGGTGTAGTACTGATGGAATAACATATTGTAGGGTAGTACTGATGGAGTGCCACGCTCCAGTGTTGTACTGATGGAGTGTAACACTGTGGAGTAGTACTGGTGTAATGACGTACTGTGAGGTGTATTGATGGAATGACACACTGTGGGGTAGCACGGATGTAATAGCACATTCTGTTGTAGTGACGCAGTAATACTGATGGATTGACAGGCTCTGCGGTAGTACAGTTGCGATGAAAAACTGTGGTGAAATAGTGATGGAATTACACACCATGGAGTCGCTGCGATGGGTTAGCACACTGTGGGGTGTTGCGGATGGAATGGCAGATTTGAGGTAGTCCTGATGTTGTGAAACACTTTGGGGAGTACTGATGGAAGAACATACTGCGGGGAGCATTGATGGAGTGACACGTTCTAGAGTTGCACTGGAGTGACATGATGTTGGGCAGTGCCGATGTAGTGTAACAATATTGAGTTGTATTGATGCAGTGAGACACTGTGTGGTTTCACCGACGGAGTGACACACTGAGCGGTAGTACTATTGTGATGATAAACTGTGGTGTAGTACTAATGCAATGACACACTGAGCGGCAATACTGATGGAGTGACACAATTTGTGGCAGCACTTATGGAGTGACCCACTGGGATAGTCCTGAATGAATGATAAAAATCGGGTAGTGCTAATGGCGCGAGGCATTGTGGGGAAATACTTATACTGTGGGGAATTACTGATGGAGTGACACAGTGAGATTGGGCTGATGGAGTGAAGGACTGGTATATTTTGGGGTAGTACTGATATAGTGACACATTCGATGGTATTATTGAAGGGGTGAAAAACTGTGGGTAGAACTGATGAAATTACATACTTAAGATGGTACTGACAGAGTGAAACACCGCCGGGAAGAAATGATGGAATGACATACTGTGGGGTTGTACTGATGAGAGTGGCACGATCTTGTGTACGACTAATGGAGTAACATGTAGTACTGATGGAGTGAGAGACTGTAAAGTAGTATTGATGGAGTAACCTAACGTAGGGTAGTGTTGAAATAATGGCACATTCTGGGATAGTTCTGATGGGGTGACACACTGTGCGGTAGTACTGTTGTTGTGACATAATGTGGGATGGAATTGATGGAGTGACACTGTGCGGTAGCACTGATGGAGTGACGCACTGTGGGGTAGTACTGATGTAATGGTATACTGTTGGATAGTACTGATGGAGTGACGCACTGTGGGGTAGTACTGGTGTAACGGTATACTGTGGGATAGTACTGATGGAGTGACATCGGCGAGACCAAGCGCAAGCTCGACGATCGTTTCGCTGAACAGCTCCACACAGTCGTACCTGATCTCCCGGTTGCTCAGCACTTTAACTCACCCCCGCTCCCCCATTCCCAATGTGAACTTTCTGTCCTGGGCATCCTCCATTGTCAGAGTGAGGCCCAGCGCAAATTGGAGGAACAGCACCTCATACTTCGCTTGGGCAGCTAACATACCAGCGATATGAACATTGACTTCTCTAACTTCAATTAGCCCTTGTTTTCCCTCTCTCTCCACCCCTCCTCCTTCCCAGTTCTCCCACCAGTCTCACTGTCTCCAACAAAATGTTATCTCTTTCCCGCCGACCTCTCCGACATCAGTCTAAAGAAGGGTCTCGACCCGAAACGTCACCCATTCTTTCTCTACAGAGATGATGCCTGTCTCGTTGATTTACACCAGCATTTTGTGTCTACCTTCGATTTAAATCAGCATCTGCATTTCTTTCCTACACGAAGTACAAGGCACGGCAGGACTTTCGGCTAATAATAGCTGTGCCGAACATGAGACGACCAACCTTACCTGCCTGCTCACAGTGCATATCCCTTCATTACCTGAAAATCTGAACTTGTCTTAAATGTCACTATTGTATCTGCCTCCAACACCAGTGGAGTGGGTGGTAAGATTTTAGGACCCGTTATACAGGATGATGTGACAGAGTATTTATAAGTGCACGATGAAATAGGCATAAGTTGGCATGGCTTTGTGAAGGGAAGGTCGTGTTTGATAAATTTGCTGGAATTATTTGAAGAAGTAAATAGCAAAACAGCCAAAGGAGAGACAGTAGATGTTGTTAACTTTGATTTTCAGAAAACCTTTGACCAGGTGTCACAAGATGGCTGCTCTGGAAGATGAGAGCCCACGGTGACAAAGGGCAGATACCAGCATGGATAACTGGCTGGCTGGATGGCAGAAGACAAAGAGTGGCAATAAAGAGGGATTTTTTTCTCGTTGGCTAACAGTAACTAGTGAAGATCTTCAAGGATCGGTGTTTGTCCGCTACTCCACGTTTTATATTATGATTTGGACGAGGGGATTGAAGGCTTTGTGGCCAAGTTTGCGGATAATACGAAAATAGGTGGAAGGGCAGGTTGTTTAGAGAAAGCATGGACTCCGCAGAAGGACTAGGACATGTTGGGGGAATGGGCAGAGAAGTGGCAGGTGGAATATAGTGTAGCAAAGTGCGGAGTATTTGGTAATAGGAATAATGGCGTAGACTATTGTCTAAGTGGGGAAATAATCCATAAATCGGAAGTGCAAAGGGACTTGGGAGTGCTGGTTAAGGATTCCCCAAATTTTTATCTGCAAGTTGAATCGGTGAGATTGATCAGCCTTGATCACATTGAATGGTGGTCCTGGCTCGAAGGGCCGAATGGCCTACTCCTGCACCTATTGTCTATTGTCTATTGTCTAATGGAAGCAAACTCAATGCTTGCATTTATTTCAAGAGGACTTGTCTACAGAAACACGGGTGTAATGTTGAGGCTATACAGCCATATAACCATATAACCATATAACAATTACAGCACGGAAACAGGCCCGTTCGGCCCTACCAGTCCACGCCGACCACTTTCTCTGACCTAGTCTCATCTGCCTGCTATCAGACCATAACCCTCCAATCCCCTCCCATCCATATACCTATCCAAAGTACTCTTAAATAATAAAATCGAGCCTGCCTCCACCACTTCCACCGGAAGCTCATTCCACACAGCCACCACCCTCTGAGTAAAGAAGTTACCCCTCATGTTACCCCTAAACTTTTGTCCCTTAATTCTGAAGTTATGTCCCCTTGTTGGAATCTTCCCCACTCTCAAAGGGAAAAGCCTACCCACGTCAACTCTGTCCGTCCCTCTTAAAAATTAAAAAACCTCTATCAAGTCCTCCCTCAACCTTCTACGCTCCAAAGAATAAAGACCCAACCTGTTCAACCTCTCTCTGTAGTTTAAGTGCTGAAACCCAGGCAACGTTCTAGTAAATCTCCTCTGTACCCTCTCCATTTTGTCGACATCCTTCCCATAATTTGGCGACCAGAACTGCACACCATACTCCAGATTCGGCCTCACCAATGCCCTGTACAATTTTAACATTACACCCCAACTTCTATATTCGATGCTCTGATTTATAAAGGCAAGCATACCAAACGTCTTCTTCACCACCCTATCCACATGAGATTCCACCTTCAGGGAACAATGCACAGTTATTCCTAAATCCCTCTGTTTCACTGCATTCCTCAATTCCCTACCATTTACCCTGTACGTCCTATTTTGATTTGTCCTACCAAAATGCAGCACCTCACACTTATCAGCATTAAACTCTATCTGCCATCTTTCAGCCCACCCTTCCAAAATGCCCAAGTCTCTCTGTAGACTTTGAAAATCTACTTCATTATTAACTACACCACCTATCTTAGTATCATCTGCATACTTACTAATCCAATTTGCCACACCATCATCCAGATCATTAATGTAAATGACAAACAACAGTGGACCCAACACAGATCCTTGGGGTACTCCACTAGACACTGGCCTCCAACCTGACATACAGTTGTCAACCATTACCGTCTGGTATCTCCCATTCAGCCATTGTTGAATCCATCTTGCAACCTCACTATTAATACCCAACGATTTAACCTTCTTAATCAACCTTCCATGTGGAACCTTGTCAAATGCCTTACTAAAGTCCATATAGACAACATACACAGCCTTCCCCTTATCAATTTCCCTGGTAACCTCTTCAAAAAGTTCAAGAAGATTAGTTAAACATGACCTTCCAGGCACAAATCCATGTTGACTGTTTCTAATCAGGCCTTGTTTATCCATGTGATTATATATATTGTACCTAAGTATCTTTTCCATTCATTTTCCCCACCACAGACGTCAAACTAACAGGTCTATAATTGCTAGGTTTACTTTTAGAACCCTTTTTAAACAAAGGCACAACATGCGCAATGCGCCAATCTTCCGGCACCTTCCCCGTTTCTAATGACGTTTGAAATATTTCCGTCATAGCCCCTGCTATTTCTGCACTAACTTCCCTCAATGTCCTAGGGAATATCCTATCAGGACCTGGAGACTTATCCACTTATATATTTTTCAAAAGTGTCCGTACCTCCTCTTCTTTAATCCTCATAATTTCCATCACTACTCTACTTGTTTCGCTTACCTCACATAATTCAATATCCTTCTCCTCGGTGAATACCGAAGAAAAGAAATTGTTTAATATCTCCCCCATTTCTTCTGGCTCAGCACATAGCTGTCCACTCTGACTCTCTAATGGACCAATTTTAACCCTCGCCATCCTTTTGCTATTGACATATCTGTAGAACCCCTTGGGGTTTACTTTTACTTTACTTGCCAAAGCAACCTCATATCTTTTTTTCGCTTTTCTAATTTCCTTCTTAAGATTCCTTTTACATTCTTTATATTCCTCAAGAACCTCATTTACTCCCTGCCGCTTATATTTATTGTATATCTCCCTCTTTTTCCGAACCAAGTGTCCAATATCCCTGGAAAACCACGGCTCTTTCAAATTATTATTCTTTCCTTTCCACGGAACAGGGACATAAAGACTCGGTACTCTCAAAATGTCACCTTTAAATATCCTCCATTTCTCTATTATATCCTTTTCATAAAACAAAATGTCCCATTTCACTCCTTTTAAATCCTTTCTCACCTCCTCAAAATTAGCCTTTCTCCAATCCAAAATCTCAACCCTTGGTCCAGATTGGACCTTCTCCATAATTATATTGAAACTAATGGCATTGTGATCACTAGACCCAAAGTGCTCCTCAACACATACCTCCGTCACCTGACCCGTCTCATTTCCTAACAGGAGGTCCAACACTGCCCCTTCTCTGGTCGGTACCTCTACGTATTGCTGCAAAAAACTATCCTGCACACATTTTACAAACTCCAAACCATCCAGCCCTTTAACTGAATGTGATTCCCAGTCTATGTACGGAAAATTGAAATCACCCACAATCACTACTCTGTGCTTAATACTAATATCTGCTATCTCCTTACATATTTGCTCTTCCAATTCTCGTTCCCTATTTGGCGGTCTATAATACACCCCCATAAGTGTTGCTAAGCCTTTCTCATTTCTGAGTTCCACCCAAACAACCTCCCTAATCGAGCCTTCTAGTCTGTCCTGCCAAAGCACTGCTGTGATATCCTCCCTGACAAGCAATGCAACACCCCCACCTCTTGCCCCTCCGATTCTATCACATCTGAAACAATGAAATCCTGGAATATTTAATTGCCAATCGCAACCCTCCTGCAACCATGTTTCACTGATCGCCACAATATCATACTTCCATATGTCAATCCAGGCTCTAAGCTCATCCACCTTTCTTACAATGCTCCTAGCATTAAAATATACACATTTAAGGGACCCATCATTTCTTATTATCAGTTTATTTCTTTTCACTTCTTTCTCTCCTATATATTGGGTCTGAGTGTTTCCCTTTTCTGCATCCTGCCTCACACACTGCCTATTAGCTATCTGTGTTTGAGTCCCTCCCCCCAACCGTACACGGTTTAAAGTCTCCGCAATTACCTTAGCAAATCTCCCCGCCAGGATATTGGTTCCCCTCAGGTTCAGATGCAACCCGTCCTTTTTGTACAGGTCATACTTCCCCCAGAAGAGGTCCCAATGATCCAGAAACTTGAATCCCTGCTCCCTGCACCAGTCCCTCAGCCACGTATTTATCCTCCACCTCACTCCATTCCTATTCTCACTATCCCGTGGCACAGGCAGTAAGCCTGAGATTATCACTTTGGAAGTCCTTTTTTTTTAACACTCTTCCTAGCCCCCTAAATTCTCCTTTCAGGACCTCTTCCCTTATCCTACCTATATTGTTGGTACCTATATGTACCACGACCTCTGGCTCCTCTCCCTCCCTTTTCAGGATATCTTGGATACGTTCAGATACAATCCGGACACTGGCACCAGGGAGGCAAACTACCATCCGGGTCTCCTGACTGCGCCCACAGAATCGCCTATCTGCCCCCTCACTATAGAGTCCACTATCACTATCGCTCTCTTCTTCCTTTCCCTACCATTCTGAGCAACAGGGCCGGACTCCGTGCCAGAGGCCCGGGCGCCGTCGCTGCCCCCAGGTAGGCTCTACTCCCCAACAGTACCTAAACAGGAGTACTTATTGCCAAGGGGTACATCCACTGGGGTACTCTCTAGTCCCTGCCTCTGCTCCTTGCCCCCCCCCTAACCGTGACCCACTTGTCTACCTCCCGTGGTCTTGGAGTGACCACCTCTCTATAACTCCTCTCTATAACATCCTCACTCTCCCTGACCAGACGGAGGTCATCAATCTGCCGCTTCAGGTTCCTAATATGGTCCCTTAGGAGCCCCATCTCGTCGCACCTGGCGCAAATGTGGATGTCTGGAAGACTATCAGACTCCCAGATTCCCCACATCCGACACCCAGAACAATAAACTGCCCTGGCACTCATACTCCCCCTTAACCGCTCCAACCGCCCACCCAAAAGAACTCAGTGATCTCCTGGGAGAGGCGAAAAACCGGATAAAAACCCAGGCCAATTTGGGAAAACAAATCCGGGAAATTCCTCTCCGACCCCAAGCTAGGCGATCGAAACTTGTCCGGGAGATCACACAGGTCTTACTGCTTACTATCCCCCACACAATACTACGGTCTCTGCTTTCTCTCTCACTCACACACACGCACACTGATTGCTGCTGCTGCTGCTGCTGCTGCTGCTGATTGCTACTGCTGCTACTGCTGCTGCTGATTGCTACTGCTGCTACTGCTGGAAAGGCCGCATTTGGAATATTGTGAGCAATTCTGGGCACCGTATGAGAGGAAAGGTGTGCTGGCTCTGGAGAGGGTCAAGAGGAGGTTTACAAGAATGATCCCAGCAATAAGTTAACCTATGGCGATCGTTTGTCGGCTCCCGGCTTGCACTCGGAGTTTAGAAGTATGAGGGTGGACCTCATTGAAACATACAGATATGTGAATGGTTTAGATCCAGTGGATGTGGAAAGTATGTTTCCAGTTGTGGGAGCATCTCGGACAAGAGTTCATTTCCTCAGAATTAATCTACGTTCTCTTTTGAAGATGATCGGAAATATATTTAGTCAGAAGGTGATGAATTTGTGGAATTATTTGCCACAACAGGCTGTGTAGGTCACGTCAGTGGATATTTAAAGGCGTAGACAGAAAGATTATTGATTAATACAGGTATCAGAAGTTATGGGGAGAAGGCAGGAGAATGGGGTTTGGAGGGCAAAAGATTGGCGGATAAGACGATTGGCCGAATGGTCTAATTCTACTCCTATTCCTTATCACCCATGCGTTCTACTCCTATTCCTTATCACTCATGCGTTCAATGCACTTAATGCCCCTTGCTTTCCCCGCACACCTCGTATAAACTTCATCGCTTTCACCATAAAGGGGTGGCCTTCAATACTTGATATTTCAATCTTGAGAGGAATGTTCTGACTATTTACCATATCTTTGCCTCTCATAATTTGCTATCGATCTATCAGGTTACTGCCCGAACTCCGATGAATCAGTCCAACGTCTGGTTGTTCATACGCTCCAGGCGATGTTCTTGTAAACGTCTTGAACACGATTTCCGAAGCGCCCATATCCTTCGTGTACGAGAGCGAACATAACTGTGCACAATGCTGCAAAAGCGGCCGAAGTAAAGTTCTCTAAAGTTAAATATTGACATCTGACTCATATTCAATGACTCGGTCAAATATAGCAAGCATTCTACGTGGCTAATTTATTACTCTAAACGTACTACCACGATTTGCGTGTTTCGCATTGGGAACTCAAGGTCCATCATAAGCAATGCTGATGCTGCGATGCACTTATATTGTACAGACAGTGAGGGCTGTTGTGCCTCGATGTTGCAGTGTGCTACTGATGCTCATCCACTGGATGGTGCTGTGTGTGGATGTTGCCGTGTGCTGCTGATGTTCGTCCACAGGAGAGCGATGTGACAGTCTATTGCTACTGTTCATCCACTGGGGTCCGCTGTGTGTGGATGTTGCCGTGTGCTGCTGATGTTCATCCAGGGGAGGGCGCCATGACAGTATATTCCCACTGTACATGCACTGAGGTGCGCTGTGTGTGGATGTTGCAGTGTGCTGCTGATGTTCATCCAGGAGAGGGCGCCATGACAGTATATTCCCACTGTACATCCACTGGGGTGCGCTGTGTGTGGATGTTGCAGTGTGTTGCTGATGTTCGTCCACGGGAGAGCGATGTGACAGTCTATTGCCACTGTACATCCATTGGGTGCGCTGTGTGAGGATGCTGCAGTGCACTGTTAAAAAAGAACACTGGGTACAAATGCCATAGCAGCAGAGTTAGTGCACCAAGGCCCATCGAGTCCACTCCTGCATTCTATCATGGCTCACCTATCGTTCCCACTCAACAAGATCTCCCTCTCTCACAAGGCCCACAGAGGATGAGAGAGAGAGAGAGCGCACCCCTCAAATAGCTGCCTAGATAGAGAGCTACCTATTTACTATCAATATCTCCAGCTATCTCGCTGATAGCTGATATACAGATATCCAGCTTTTTAGCTGTCTAGCATTGCATGTAGATAGCTATCTAGGTAGTTCGCTATCTTGCTAGCGAGATAGCTCACACGCTGTCTGGCAGTCTATCCTGCTGGCTAGCAATCCAACTCGAGATAGCTTGATTGATAGGTAAAGAGCTAACTATTTTGGTAGCAACATAGCTAGGTCACTAACTTGCCTGAGAGCTAGAGAGATAGATAACTAGATAACTAGATTGTTAGCCAGTAGCTTTGGCGGCCACATAGCGGTTTAGCTTGATGGAGCTTTGCTAGATGGCTAGTGAGCTAGGCATCTAGCCATCTATACCAGTAGATAGCTCACGAGCCAGATCGCAAGAAAGTTTTATAGCGATTAATGAGCTATCTAGCTAGATCGAAATAGGTCTCTCTCGTTTTCCCTTTCACCCCCCCCCCCCCCCCGAGAGCGAGCGAGCGAGAGACCGCACTCCACAAAGAGCTGCCTACGCAACTAGCTACTATCTTTGCTATACAGAGATCCAGCTATCACACTATCACACCATCCATCTGTCTAGCGTTCAAGCTATCTAGCAATGCAGGTATTTGGCTATCTAGAAAGCTAACACGCTATCTGGCTGTCTTTCCCGCAGGTAACCAATCAGGAGCACATGGGCCTGAGAGGTGACCTCTACAGGCGAAATGGGTATGAGGGGAATAAATTGAGTGAATGCACAGTCTATTTAACAGGGTAGGAAAATCAAGCACGATAGGGCATGGGTTTAAGGTGAGAGGTGTTAATGTTTAATACGGATACTTAATTCTGATAGAAATTCATGCATAGACTCATAGTCATAGAATGATACAGAGTGGAAACAGGCCATTCGGCCCAACTTGTCCACACCAGCCAACATGTTCCAGCTACACGACTCCCACCTGGCCGCGTTTGGCCCATATGCCTCCAAATCTGTCCGATCCATGTACCTGTCTAACTGTTTCTTACATGTTTGGACAGTCCCTGCCTCAACGACCTCCTCTGGCAGCTTGTTCCATACATCCACCATCCTTTGCGTGAAAAAGCTACCCACCAGGTTCCTACTAATCTTTTCCACATTCACCTTGAACCTATAAATGATGCAGGAAGGTGTTCTGGAGTAAAATGGATCCCATAGGCAATTATTATTCACTGTGAGGTCGTCTTTGCATCGGGGATGGAATTTCCATTCCTGAGCCGTTGCCCTGTAAAGGGAAGTGCATCTTCCTTATCCCTTTATTGCAGATTCCCACCCCAGACGAGGACAGATCCCAACATGCCCAGATAATATTTAACACCAAGTGACGCCACTCTGTTCACCACCCGCTCTCTGTCTATTCCATTCAGTGGAACCTCTCTCTTCACTCCCCATCTGTTCCGTCATGAGCTTCATCCAGTCCTCCCGTACAGGCAGACGGAACATCTTCACTCTGATCCCCAGCCATGCACTACGCTACACAGGAACATTCACATGTTGTCACTGATCGGCCCCATCATTTACTTTCCAACTTTCTAATCATTGATGCATTCTGCTCCGTCTCATGGCCCCGAATCTTCAACTCATGTCAGCTGCTTCTACGGAAGCTGCATGACCCGCTGAGTTATGTCTCTTTATTCAAGATTACAGCATCTGTATTCTCTTTTGAAATGAAAGATTTGTATTGTTTGATGACAGATTTGTTTCGTCGTCCATTAACTGCTCATTATTGAGCTTTGCCACAGTCTTTGTATGTAGCCCGGTCTTCGATTGAGTTGATTTCCTGATAATTCGCCCTCATATTACGACTCAATGTTCCCCAACGCTTATCCAATCGGACCGATTACTGTGCCTTCGCTCGGTAAAACTGCAAATAGCTTAATAAGAGTTCCACTTCATCGACTGAGGGCAGATCTAATGGAGACCCCGGTCTCCTCAGACCACTGCGGTGTTGCTCTTTTCGTTGGTGCTTCGTTATTAAATCTTTCTGAATGCCAGCAGGAGCACCACCAATAGATGATCGGATGACAAACGAGACCGTCAAATGGAACGGCAGGCATACTTACTGGTCGTGTAGGCCTACTTACGAGGTCGTGCTTGAGCCCTGCCGAGGGGGATGGGCTGGGGGAGAGAGAGAGTTGTTGATTTTAGTTACCTGTGCATTCCTGAGGCTAGATTGGTTGAGTTCATCGCAAATGATGAACAGTACCATAGGGTTTGGTTCTTAAAGAGAGTTCATGACCGAGTATAATTCATCCGCTGCCATCTTGGTGTTGACTTTGCGTGGTATGTGGACACGATGGTTGCGGTGAATTGCCCCGGTCGATTAAATGGACGGCACATAGTGAACGGGTATTAGAGACATAGAAACATAGATCAATAGGTGCAGGAGGTAGCCATTTGGCCCTTCGAGCCAGCATCGCCATTCATTGTGATCATGGCTGATCATCCACAATCAGTAACCCGTGCCTGCATTTTCCCCATATCCCTTGATTCCGCTAGCCCCAAGAGCTCTGTCCAACTCACTTTTAAATGCATCCAGTGATTTGGCCTCCACTGTCTTCTGTGGCAGAGAATTCCACAAAGTCACAACTATCTGGGTGATTTTTTTTTGCACCTCCGTTTTAAATGTCCTCCCCTTTATTCTTAGACCGTGGCCCCTGGTTCTTTCCTTTTCCAGAATCTGACACCATTGAGATAATAATTTCCGTCTTTGTTTTCGCCGCCATAGTGGATAACCCCACATTTATCTACGTCATACTGCATCTGCCATGCATCTGCCCACTCACTCAACCTGTCCAAGTCACCATGGATAAACAGTGACATTATCAGTGTGGTCAGTGATGGGTCTGGATAAACAGTGACATTATCAGTGTGGTCAGTGAAGGGTTTGGATAAGCAGTGACATTATCAGTGTGGTCAGTGATGGGTCTGGATAAGCAGTGACATTATCAGTGTGGTCAGTGACGGGTCTGGATACGCAGTGACATTATCAGTGTGGTCAGTGATGGGTGTGGATAAGCAGTGACATTATCAGTGTGGTCAGTGATGGGTCTGGATAAGCAGTGACATTATCAGTGTGGTCAGTGATGGGTCTGTATAAGCAGTGACATTATCAGTGTGGTCAGTGACGGGTCTGGATACGCAGTGACATTATCAGTGTGGTCAGTGACGGGTCTGGATAAGCAGTGACATTATCAGTGTGGTCAGTGATAGGTATGGATAAGCAGTGACATTATCAGTGTGGTCAGTGATGGGTCTGGATAAGCAGTGACATTATCAGTGTGGTCAGTGACCCTCATCTCATTAAATCTGACCCCGATGTTTTACCTTTGACATGATGTAAATAAGGAATCCTTTTATTTTATTTCAAATGTTGGACTCTAAAGGGTTAACGAAGGTTCAGTATCCATAATTAATCTCATCAGCAATGAGCGCTAACTCCATCTTGCTGCTCTATCCACGCTGGTAAACACGGCAGCTGAAGATACGTTAACTTGTTATTTTCTTCTTAATTAACACAGGTTAGAAATGCTAATTAACTCTCTCCGGCAGACATTTGAAGGAATAACACATAATGCTGAAAATTAAAATGCAGGATCAGATCTGAGAAAGGGGGAGTTGGATAAATGTGCTGTGCGTTTCGCCCAGTGGGGAATATTATTTCCAGCCGGTGAACACGAGCTGTGGCTCTGTTCAATCTGCAGTTTATTTTGCGGTGAACCACTTCAGACCAGGTGACAGGTAGATGTGAATTCAAACCCACAGACCAGACAGCAAGGGCGGTCTGAGAGTAAATGACCAACTCATCCGTCTGGGCTTTCCACACAGCGGCACACAGAAAGCTGCCACACACGCAGACTTCATTTATGTGCTTATTTATTAAGTCATTCAAGAGAGCATATCTCCCATCATGCAGTGCAAATCTGGCACTCGTAGATACTGAAATAAACACTTCAATGATCAGGGAATGTTATTAAAAATGACCAATGTATATGACAGGCAAATCCCCTCATTTCAAGGCTGGAGTTCAGTGGTAACAAAATATCCAAGGGCCATTGAAAAGCAGTTTATTTGTTAGTGCTGTACCTGGCGCAAATTTCAGACAAAGGTTGCCGTGTTTCATGGGGAGAGATGGTGCATTTTAGTTCATCTGAACTATTCCCATTTACCGGCATATGAATCGCAAAATGTACCTGTAAAGTTTCCAGTTTGGCAGCATCTTTCCTATAGCATGGTACCCAGAACAGAACATAATATCCCAAATGCGGTCTCACGAAGGTCTTATATTACTGCAACATGACCTCCCAACATCCATACTCAATACTCTGGCAGATAAAGACCAATGTGCCAAAAGCCTTTTTGACCACCAGATCTACCTGTGACTCCGCCTTCAAGGAACTGTGCACCTGCACTCCTAGATCCCTCTGCCCTACAACACTACCCAGAGCCCTACCATTCACTGTGTCGGTCCTGCCCTTGATAGATTTCTCAAAATGCAATACCTCACTTTGCAATACTATAATTTGATTGGACTATAGGAGTAAAGAGAACCTTTTGCATTTGTATAGGTCAGTGGTGAGACTACATCTGGAATATTGTGTGCAGTTTTGGTCTCCTAATTTGAGGACGAACATCCTTGCGATTGAGGCAGGGCAGAGTAGTTTTACTAGATCAATCCCTGGGATGGCCGGACCGTCACATGAGGAAAGATAGGAAAGACTGGACTTCTATTCACTGGAATTGAGAAGTATGAGAGGGGATCTTATAGAAACGTATAAAATAATAAAAGGTCTGGACAAGCTAGATGCAGGAAAGATGTTCCCGGTGATGGGGGAGTCCAGAACCAGGGACGACAGTCTAGGAATAAAGGGGGGGGGGCATTTAAAGCTGAGGTGAGAAAAACCTCTTCACCCAGAGCGTTGTGAATTTGTGTAATTCTCTGCTACAGAAGGCAGTGGCGGCCAATACACTGGATGAATTTAAAAGGGAGTTAAATAGAGCTCTAGGGGCTAGCGGAATCAAGCAATTTGTGAAGAAGTCAGGCACGGGTAACTGAATGTGGATGATCAGCCATGATCACAATGAATGGCGCTGCTGGCTCGAAGGGCCAAATAGCCTCCCTCTGCACCTATTTTCTATGTTTCTATGTTTCTCACATTTATCTGCATTAAATTGCATCAACCATTCCTCGGTACACTTGGCTAATCGGTCAAGATCCTATTACACTTCATTACAACCATCTTCACTGGTTTCCGCAAAACAACCTACTTTTGTATCATCTGCAGACTTGCTATTCTTGCTGCTGTGTTTTCTCATCCAAATCTTTCATATAGTCGACAAACAGTAACTGGCCCAGCATCGAACCCTGAGGCACGACACTAATCACTGGGGTCCAGTCCGAGAAGCAACCTTCCATCATAACCCTCTGCTTCCTTCCATGAAGCCAATGTGCTATCCATTAAGCTATCTCTCCTTGAATCTCATGCGATCTATCCTTCAAGAGCAGGCTACCACTAGGAACCTTCTCGAATACTATGCTGATGTCCATGTATACAACATCTACAGCTCTCACCTGATCGACCTTTTTGGTCACGTCTTCAAAAAGCTAACTAAAAAAGGTATTTTGAGGTACATAGGTACTAAAATTACTCACTATAAAATGTACGAACTAATGGTGCTAACACAAAAGTACTCTCGCAACCTTTAAGGGACATTTAGACAGGTGCATGGATAAGCCATTGATAGGAAAATGTGCCGATCGCAGGCAGGTGGGACTAGTGTGGAGGAAACATGTTGGCCGGTGTGGGCAGGCTGGGCCGAAGCCTCTGTAAGATTCTATGACTCTGTCTCTATAACTGGAGGGTGTGTGCACAAATAGTGCAGTAAGATATTCCACACTTGTCCATGGATCTCTGTCCTGGGATCGGAGAACAGATTCACTTAGAAATATAGAAGCATAGAAACATAGAAAATAGGTGCAGGAGGAGGCCATTAGGGCCTTCGAGCCAGCACCGCAATTCATTGTGATCATGGCTGATCATCCACTTCAAGACAAATCATGTAAATCATACTTTTTTAAAACATCAACAGTTAGCAGTTCTGTTGAATGGTTATCCATTGATCGGTAACCTGCATACATGTCCAATCATCTACAGTGGCTCAGCACGAGGCCAATGTTGTCAATGGTTTCACTGGTGAAAATATATCTGAGCATTATGCGACGGAACTGGGACTGGTTGTTATGTGAGATGTCCTTGGAATGGATGAGTCACAGAAACTACATGTGTGTGATTTCAGTCAAGTAGGTAATTGGTCTGGATAAGCAGTGACATTATCAGTGTGGTCAGTGATGGGTTTGGATAAGTAGTGACATTATCAGTGTGGTCACTGATGGGTCTGGATAAGCAGTGACATTATCAGTGTGGTCAGTGATGGGTCTGGATAAGCAGTGACATTATCAGTGTGGTCAGTGATGGGTCTGGATAAGCAGTGACATTATCAGTGTGGTTAGTGATGGGTCTGGATAAGCAGTGATATTATCAGTGTGGTCAGTGATGGGTTTGGAGAAGCAGTGACATTATCACTGATCTTACGATCTAATAGAAACATAAGTGTGAGAAAATAACTGCATATGCTGGTACAAATCGAAGGTATTTATTTCAGAAAATGCTGGAGTAACGCAGCAGGTCAGGCAGCATCTCAGGATAGAATGAATGAGTGACGTTTCGGGTCGAGACCCTTCTTCAGACTGATGTCAGGGGAGCGGGACAAAGGAAGGATATAGATGGAGACAGGAAGATAGAGGGAGAACTGGGAAGGGGTGTGGAAGAGAGGGACAGAGGAACTATCTAAAGTTGGAGAAGTCAATGTTCATACCGCTGGGCTGCAAGCTGCCCAAGCGAAATATGAGGTGCTGTTCCTCCAATTTCCGATGGGCCTCACTATGGCACTGGAGGAGGCCCATGACAGAAAGGTCAGACTGGGAGTGGGAGGGGTAGTTGACGTGCTCAGCCACCTTGAGATCAGGTTGGTTAAGGCGGACTGAGCTAATAGAAACATAAAATTATAAAGGGATTGGGTAGACTAGATGCAGAAAATGTTCCCGATGTTGGAGGAGTCCAGAACCAGGGGTCACAGTTTAAGAATAAGTGTTAGACTATTTAGGACTGAGGTGAGGAAAAACATTTTCACGCAGAATTGTGAACCTGTGGAATTCTCTGCAACAGAAGGCAGTGGAGGCCAATTCACCGGATGTTTTCAAGGCATAGTTAGATAATGCTCTTCGGGTAACGGGAACAAGGTATATGGGGAGAAAGCGGGCACGGGGTACTGATTTTGGATGATCAGCCATGATTATGTTGAATGATGGTACTGGCTCGAGGGCCGAATGGCCCACTCCTGCACCTATTTTCTATTTCTCCATGTTTCTGTGTCTATGCATCAGGTTGCGATGCTTCCATTTCATCTTAACTCCCGTGTTTTGTATTTCATACGAAAGTGGATAACAAACCTGTGTTTTACATTATTGCATATGTTTGGCTATAAAGGGTTAACGTATGTTCAGTATCTGTAATTAATCTCATCTGGAATGATCACTAACTCCATCTTGCTGCTCTATCCACGCTGGTAAACACGGCAGGTGAAGATGCTTTCATTTGTGATTTTCACCTTAATTAACAGTGGTTATAAATACCAATTGCCTCTCTCCGGCATATAATTTAAAGAATAACACATAATGCTGAAAATTAAAATGCAGCTTCAAATCTGAGATATGGAGAGTTGAGCAATTGAGCTGTGCCATTCACCCAGTGGGGAATATTAGTTCCAGCCGTTGAACACAAGGCGAGATTCTGTTCAATCTGTAGTTTATGTTTTATTGAACTACTTCAGACCAGTTGACAGGTTGATGCTAATTCAAACCCACAGACCTGACAGCAAAGTCGGTCTGAGAGTTAATGACCAACTCACCCGTCTGGGCTGTCCACAGTGGTTTAGAAACATAGAAACATAGACAATACTTGCAGGAGTAGGCCATTTGGCCTTTTGAGCCGGCACCGCCATTCAATATGATCATGGCTGATCATCCGAAATCAGTACCCCGTTCCTGCTTTCTCCCCATGCACCTTTATCTCGTTAGCCCGAAGAGCTATATCTGACTCTCTTTTGAAAACCTCCTGTGAATTGGCCTCCACTGCCTTCTGTGGCAGAGTATTCCATAGATTCACAATTCATCTCAACTGGGGAGGCCGATGACAGATCAGTTTTTCCTTATCTCAGTAACAATTGAGCTACCCCTTATTCTTAAACTGTGATCCCTGTTCTGGACTCTTCCAACATCGGGAACATTTTTCCTGCATCTAACCTGTCCAATCCCTTAAGAATTGTATATGTGTAAGAAGGAACTGCAGATGCTGGTTTAAACCGAAGACAGACACAAAAAGCCGGAGTAACTCAGCGGGACAGGCAGTATCTCTGGGGAGAAGGAATCGGTGGAGACCCTTCCACAAAATTGTAGATGTTCTACAAGATCCCCTCTCATCCTAAATTCCAGTGAATTTAAGCAAACTCTCACACACACTCAGTCTGTATTTCTGTGCCTATTTATTAATTAATACAAGAGAGCATTTCTCCCTTCCTGATGTGTATAACTGGCACACATAGAAACGGAAAAAAACACTTCAATGATCAGAGACATATTAAAATGACCAACGTGTATGACAGGCATTTATATCATGTTGTTGCTTAAACTGCAAGTTTGATAAAATTCAACACCTAATGGCGTTTAATTCCTCGGATTTCCAGGCTGGAGTTTAGTTTGAGGAGAGTGAAGAACATGTTGCACACTTGCGAGGGAAATGAACAATGTGTCTCCGTTGTTGATGACACCACCACCCAATACAGTATCGCCACTGCTGTGCAGTCAGTGATGTGTCTGCTATGTGGCTACAACTGGGGAGGCCGATGACAGAGCACATTAGAGATTACAGAACCGCTGATTCCAGTCATGGGAACAGCAGGGAAACAGGCCCTTCGGCCCGACTCGTCCGTGCAGACCGAGATGCCTATCTACGGTAATCTCATTCACCTGTATTTGTCCCAGATCCGTCCATTTCCATCCGAAACAAACGGCTGTCCAAATGCTGTTTATTTGCTGAGATGGTATCTGTCCCCACCGTCTCAAAAGAAAAGATTGCTCCATCGTTGAAGTCAGAATTCCCTTAAATCTCTCCCCTTTCGATTAAACGTACGTTCTCTGGGTTTAGATTCTCCCAGCCTGGGAAATAACTGTGACCATCTACTCAATCCTGCTGTAGTTGACATAATTTTAGAAGCCTCAGTAAGGTCGTCCATCTGCATTCATGCTCCAATGAGATCAATCCCACCTGATCAAATCTGTCCTCAAACTAACGCTGTCCATTCCAGAAAACATCCTGGTGAATCTGTTCCGCACTGCCTCTGGCAATAGGACATTATTTGTATAATATGGTGACCAGAACTACACAAAAGGGCCTCGCAGATATTTGAAGTACAACCGAGGAGAGCGCTGCACTTGGAGGAGCAGTTAAGTCTTGATTATTCTTTATTTGGATGATCAGCTGTAGTGCAAGTTTATTCACAATCAGACGCACATGGGAGTTGAAACCATCAGTGAGTTCAGAAGTGTCAGTACCGATGACCTGGAACCGAGGCAGAAAGGTGAATTAACTGTAGAGCAGAGGGATCTAGGACGACAGGTACATGGTGTTTTGAATGTAGCGTCACAGGTTGATTGTGTGGTCAAAAAGACTTTTGTAGCATTGGCCGTCTTCAGTCATAGCATTGTGTATAGATATACGGAGGTTATGTTGCCGTTGTGTAAGACGTTGGTGAGGCCGCATTTGGAATATTGTGTTCTGTTGTGGGCACCATGATACAGGAAAGATGGTGTCAATCTGGAAAGGTGATAGAGGAGATTTACGAGGATGTTAGCAGGAACAGTGGGCCTGATCTGGAGGGACAGGTTCAGCAGGCTGGTACTATATCCCTTGGTGCATATAGGCTAGTACTATATCCCTTAGTTCATATAGGCTAGTACTCTATCCCTTGGTGCATATAGGCTAGTACTATATCCCTTGCTGCAGGAGGATGAGGGATGATCTTCTACAGCTGGACAATATAATGAGAGGAATAGATCTGGTAGATGCACAGAGAAGGGGAATCAAGAACCAGGGGGGCTAGGTTTAAGGTGAGGTGGGGGGGGGGGATTTAATCGGAACCTGAGGGGTATTTTTCACACAAAGGGTGGGGGGGTGTGGAACGAACTGCCAGGGGAGGTAGTTCAGCCCTGTACTCATAGAGTCATAGAGTGATATGGTGTGGAAACAGGCACTTCGGCCCAACTTGCCCACACCAGCAAACAGGCCCCATCTACATTAGTTCCACCTGTCTGCATTTGGTCCATATCCCACCAAACCTGTCCTATTCATGTACCCAACCTGTCTAACTGTTTCACAAATATTGGGATAGCCCCTGCCTCAAATACCTCCTCAGGCAGTTTGTTCCATACATCCACCACCCATTGTGTGAAAAGGTTACCCCTCAGATTCCTATTCAATCATTTTCCCTTCAACTTAAACGTATGTCCTCTGGACCTCGATTCTCCTACTCAGGGCAGGAGAAGCTGAGCATCTACCCGATCTATTCCTTTCATGATCTAAAACACGTCTATGAGATTACCCCTCATCCTCCTGCGCTCCAAGAAAACCAAGCCCAGCCAATTGATTATGTCTTCAAACTAACGCTGTCCATTCCAGATAACATCCTGGTGAATCTGTTCCGCACTGTCTCTGGCAACAGGACATCATATCTATAATATGGTGACCAGAACTACACAAAAAGGCCTTGCAGATATTTGAAGTACAACTGAGGAGAGCACTGGAACTTGGAAGAGCAGTTAAGTCTTGATTTTTCTGTATTTGTATGATCATTTGTAGTATAAGTGTGTTCAGAATCATACGCAGATGGGAAGTGAAACCACCAGTGAGTTCAGAGGTGTCCGTACCAATCAGGACGGGGCAAATGTTGTCAAAGGTGGTGAAAATATATTTGAGCAGCATGCGATGGAACTGGGTAGCTGGTTGTTACAGTATGTGAGATGTCCTTGGAATGGATGATACAAAGAACATACCTGTGTGTGACGTCAGTGTGGTCAGTGATGGGTCTGGATAAGCAGTGACATTATCAGTGTGGTCAATGATGGATCCGTATAAGCAGTGACATTATCAGTGTGGTCAGTGATGGGTCTGGATAAGCAGTGACATTATCAGTGTGGTCAGTGATGGGTCTGGATAAGCAGCGACATTATCAGTGTGGTCAGTGATGGGTCTGGATAAGCAGTGACATTATCAGTGTGGTCAGTGATGGGTCTGGATAAGCAGTGACGTTATCAGTGTGGTCAGTGGTAGGTCTGGATAAGCAGTGACATTATCAGTGCGGTCAGTGATGGGTCTGGATAAGCAGTGACATTATCAGTGTGGTCAGTGATAGGTCTGGATAAGCAGTGACATTATCAGTAATTAATCTAATCTCCAATGAGCTCTCACTGCATCTTCCTGTTCTATCCGCGTTGGCAGGTGCAGACATATTTATTTGTTATTTTCATTTTAATAGGCAGTGGTTAAAATGAGTAAATAACTTTCTCCGGCATACAAGTGATAGAGTAACACATAATGCGTCTCCCCAACACTCCTCACTCTCTCTGCCTCTCTCCCTCCCCCTCCGCCCATTCACTCTCCCCACATACTAATCCCCCTCTTGCTCACCAATTTTCCGACCCTCTGACTTCCCACCTCCTCCCCTCTCTCCACACTCCTCCCCACTATCTCCCCACACTCCTCTCTGTCCTGCCACACTCCTCTAATCTCTATCCCCACACTGCTCCCCCTCTCTCTCCGCACCTCCTCTCTCCCCACTCTCCTCTCACTCTCCATCCCCACACTCCGTCTTTCTCCCCACACACTCACTACTCCTCCCCCTCTGTCTCCTCACACTCCTCCCCCTCTCTCTCCCCACATTCCTCCCCATCTCTCTCCCCACGCACATCCCCCTCTCTGCCCACACTCCTCCCCCTCTCTCCCCACACCCCTCTATCTCTCCCAATACTCCAACGCCCTCCCGTCACTCCTATCCCTCTCTCTACCCTCCTCTGTCCCCATCCCCCCACTCTCTCCCCACTCCTCCACTACTCTCTCTCCACACTCCTCCTGACCCTTTTTCCTCTGTACCCCTCGCTCTCCCTACTCTCCTCCCCCATCCTCTCCCCAACTCACCCTCTCCACACAGTCCGCCCTCTCGCTCTCTCTCTGCACTTTCCTCTCTCCCAAACCAACCTCCTCACCCTCTCCCCAACTCCTCCCCTCCATCCCCACATTTGTCCCACTCTCTTTCCATACCATCATTCCTCCCTCTCTCTCACACCCCTCCCTCCCCTGTCCCCTAAAACAAAATATTTCCCCACACTCCTCCCCGTCATTTAACCCACACTCCCCCTCTCTCCCACGACACTCCCCCTCGCTCTCCACATTCATCCTACCTTCTCTCTCTCTTCCCACAGTATTCAATTCCTCTCCCCACACCCCCTCTCTTCCCATCCTCCATTCCCACACCCTCCTCCTTTCTCTCCACCCCTCCCCTTTCTCTCCCCACACACCTTCCTCTCTCCCCACTCACCTCCCTTTCTCTCCACACTCCTTCCCTCTTCCTCTCCACAATCCTCACTCTCTCTTTCTCTATCTCTGGATAAGCAGTGACATTATCAGTGTGGTCAGTGATGGGTGTGGATAAGCAGTGGCATTGTCAGTGTGGTCAGTGATGGGTCTGGATAAGCAGTGACATTATCAGTGTGGTCTGTGATGGGTCTGGATAAGAAGTGACATTATCAGTGTGGTCAGTGATGAGTCTGGATAAGCAGTGAATTTATCAGTGTGGTCAGTGATGGGTCTGGATAATCAGTGACATGATCACATTAAATCTGACCCGGATGTTTTACATTTGATACAATGTAAAATAATGGATCCTTTCTTTTTTTCAATCAGATTTTATTGATTTTTCACAGAGATATATACAAAACAGTACATCATCGACATAAATAAAATAAAATAAGAAAAACATCAAAAATAAATAAATAAATAAATAAAGGTGATGAATAAATAAATAAATAAATGCATATGCATAAGACAGTGTGGTACACCGACCAAATAAAATATTAAAAAGTTGCAATGATTGGTTATCTAGAGATATTTCAATATTCGCACAAACATACCATCTAGTTCTATATAACACAATCTTCCAATATCTAGCTCGGCATTTATCTAGTTGGTGTCATGGCTCAAATAAACGATCCATTCTTCACAGATCCTCTCAAAGAATCCCTTCTTTTTAATTCAGATGTTCGACTCTAAAGGGTTAACTCAAGTTCAATATCCATAATTAATCTAAACTTTAATGAGCACTAACTCCATCTTGCTGCTCGATCCACGCTGGTAAACACGGCAGCTGAAGATGCATTAACTTGTTATTTTCTTCTTAATTAACACAGGTTAGAAATGCTAATTAACTCTCTCCGGCATACACTTGAAAGAATAACACATAATGCTGAAAATTAAAATGCAGCTTCAGATCTGAGAAAGGGGGAGATGGGTAAATGTGCTGTGTACTTCGGCCAGTGGGGAATATTAGTTCCAGCCGGTGAACACTAGCTGTGGCTCTGTTCAATCTGCAGTATATTTTGTTGTGAACTACTTCAGACCAGTTGACAGGTAGATGTGAATTCAAACCCACAGACCAGACAGCAAGGTCGGTCTGAGAGTAAATGACCAACTCATCCGTCTGGGCTGTCCACACAGCGGCACAGAGAAAGCTTCCACACACGCAGACTTCATATATGTGCTTATTTATCAAGCAATTAAAGAGAGCATATTTCCCATCATGCAGTGCAAACCTGGCACTCGCAGAAACTGAAATAAACACTTCAATGATCAGGGACTGTTATTAAAAATGACCAATGTATATGGCAGGCAATTATAATGTTTCCTGCTTAATCTGCATCTTTGAGAAATGTGGACACCTGTTTATGTTTAACTCCCCTCATTTCAAGGCTGGAGTTCAGTGGTAACAAAATATCCAAGGGCCATTCAAAAGCAGTTTGTATGTTAGTGCTGTACCTGACGCAAATTTCGGACAAAGGTTGCCGTGTTTCATGGGGAGGGATGATGCATTTTAGTTCATCTGAACTATTCCCATTTACCGGCACATGAATCATCTCCCTCTAAACCATTCCCCTCATGTACCTGTCCAAATGTCTTAGTGTTCCCATTATGACGTTACCTATTACACTATCCATCTCTATGAGATCACTGCACTGCCTGCTGCGCTCCATGGAATAAAGTCCTGGCGAGCCCAACATTTCCCTGTAGCTCCGACCCTTGTTTTCTGCCAACGTGTTGGAAATATTTTCTGTACTGTTTACAAATTAGTGGCATATTTCCTAAACATGCTGACGAAAGATTGTACACGTTACTCCAAGTGCGTCCTCAACAACGTCTTGTCCAACTGAACATAACTTTCCACCGTTTAAATTATATTCACTAACTGATGAAGACAGTGGGCCCAAAAAACCTTCTTCACCACCCAATCCCATAGTAACTTCCCATTACTTGCAACTATGTACTTTTATTCTGAGATCCCTCTGCTCCACAACACTCCTCAGCTAACTACCATTCACGGTGAAGATCATGCCCTGGTTTGTCTTCCCAACTTTAAAATCTCGCACTTCTCTACAAGAAACACGATTTGCTATTTCTCAGCTCACTTTCCAAGTTGAAAAAGTTCCTGCTTTAATCCTCGGCAACCATTTTCACTGCCTGTGACACCACCTACTTTAGTGTCAACTGCTAACTTAAAAATAAGTCCTTGTGCATTCTCATGCAACTCATTGGAACAGATGTCGAAAAACAATGAGCCCAGCACCAATTCCTGACACAGACCACCACTCCTTGACCAATGAACGGAACAGTATAATATGCCTCTTTACCACTGTCTCCTGCTGTTATTACATTCAGGGAGCTGTGGACTTGGATCGCAAGATCTCTTTATATATCAATGATGTTAAGGGTCTCGCCATTAATTGTATATTTTGCACTTACATTTGACCACCGAAAGTGCAACATCTCACACTTGCCCAGAATAAACTCCATCTATGATTTCCCCCACCCCTCCCATCTCTCTGCTTGATCTATACGCCACTGAATACTGAGACAGCCTCCCTCACATTCCACAACCCCAGAAATCTTGGTGTCATCCGCAAACTTACAAAGCAACCCGTGTATATTCACGTCCAAGATATTCATGCGTTCCACAAACAGCAGAGGTCCCAGCACAGATCCCTGTGTATCACCACTGGTCACAGAACTCCAGCCTGAATATTGCCCTTCCACCACAACCCTCTGTGTTCTATCATTCAGACAGTTCTCAATTCATGCGACCACGTCACTTTAATCCTGTGTGCCTTCACCTCCTGGACCCGTCTAACATGGGAGACTTTGTCAAAAGTCCTGATAAGCAGTGATATTATCAGTGTGGTCAGTGATGGGTCTGGATAAGCAGTGACATTATCAGTGTGGTCAGTGTTGGGTCTGGATAAGCAGTGATATTATCAGTGTGGTCAGTGTTGGGTCTGGATAAGCAGTGACATTATCAGTGTGGTCAGTGTTGGGTCTGGATAAGCAGTGACATTATCAGCGTGGTCAGTGATGGGTCTGGATAAGCAGTGGCATTATCAGTAATTAATCTCATTTGTAATGAGCTCTCACTGCATCTTGCTGTTCTATCCACATTGGCGGGTGCAGACGTATTTATTTGTTATTTTCACTTTAATAGGCAGCGGTGATAATGCGTCAATAACTTTCTGCGGGATACGATTGAAAGAATAACACATTATGCATCTCTCCCTACACACCTTACTCTCTCTCTCTCTCTCTCTCCCTCCTCCCATTCTCTCTGTCCCCTCCCTCTCCCCACTTTTCCGATTCTGCTTTCCCACCTCATCCCCTCCCTCCACACTCCTTCCCACTCTCTCCCCACACTCGCCTCTGTCTCGCCACACTCGTCCAATCTCAATCCCCATACACATCCCCCTCTTTCTCCGCACCCCCTCTCTCCCCACTCTCCTCCCACACTCCTGCTATCTCCCCACACACTAACCATTCATCCCATTCTCTCTCTCCATACTCCACCCCTCCCTCTCCCCAAAATTCCTCCCCATCTCTCTCCCCTCACATGTCCCTCTCTCTGCCCACACTCCTACCTCTCTCTCTCCCACGCTCCCCTATCTCTCCCCATATTCCACCGCCCTCTCTCTCTCCACACTCCTCCCATTCCTACACTCCGCCCTCTCTCTCTCCCACACACCTTCCCCTCTCCCCATTCCTCTCCCTCTTTGTCATAAGGACATGTGATAGGAGCAGAATTAGGCCATTCGACCCATCGAGTCCACCGCGCCATTCAATCATGGCTGATCTATCTCTCCCTCCTAACCCCATTGTCCTACCTCTTCCCAATAACCTCTGACACATGCACTAATTAAAAATCTATCTATCTCTGTCTTATAAACATCCAGTAACTTGGCCTCTACACCCTACTTTGGTAAATAATTCCACAGATTCACCACCCTCTGACGAAAGAAAATTCTCCTCATCTCCTTCCTAAAAGAATATTCTTTAATTCTGAGGCTATGACCTTTAGTCATAGACTCTCCCACTAGTGGAAACACCCTATCTACATGCACTCGATCCAAGCCTTTAACTATTCCGTATGTTTACATGAGGTCCCTCCACATTCATCTAATCCCCAGCGAGTACCGGCCCAGTGCCGACATGCGCTCATCAAAGGTTAACCTACTCATTCCTGGGATTATTCCTGTAATACTCCTCTGGACCCAGTCCAGACCCAGCACATCCTTAGTCAGATATAGTGCCCCAAATTGCTCACAATATTCCAAATACTGTCTTACCAGCGCCTTATAGAGCCTTGACATTGTATCCCTGTTTCTGTATACTGTACAAACCCACTTGAACTAAATGCTGGCATCGAGATTGTTTACTTTACCACCGATTTGACTTGCAGATTTACTTTTTGGGAATACTGCACCAGCATTCCCAAGTCCCTTTGCACCTCCGATTTCTGGATTCTCTCCCCATTTAGAAAATAGTCTACGTCTTAATTTCTACCTGCAAAATGCACGATTCCACACTTTGCTACACTATACTTGGCTGATGAAATGTTATTATGATTATGATTGTGATTATAATTATGATTGTGATTCTAAGAGAGAAAGGGGGGAGAGAGGAAGAGGGGAAAGAGAAAGAGGGGAGAGAGAAACAGGGGAGAGAGAAAGAGGGGAGAGAGAAAGAGGGGAGAGTGAGGGAGGGGGAGAGTGAGAGGTAGGGGGAGAGAGAGAGGGGGGAGAGAGGGGGGGAGAGAGAGAGGGGTAGAGAGAGGGGGAGAGAGAGAAAAATGGGAGAGAAAGAGAGAGGGGCGAGAGAGGGAAAGGGGAGAGAAAGAGAGGGAGAAAGGGGTAGAGAGGGAGAGAGAGAGTGTAGAGAGAGATTGGGAGAGCGGGGGAGAAGTGGTATAAAATTTGCGTTAAGTTTAATTTATTGTTGTAAATGTATTCTACAGAGTGGAGGAGGGAGAGAAAGAAGGGGAGAGAAAGAGGGGGGAGAGAGAGAGGTAACAAATATTTGCTTAATATATTGTAAATGTTGGTATACAGTGGAGGGGACAGGTTATCATATATTAGTTTAGTATATTGTTGTATGTTTATTGAAATTAAGTGGAGAGGGGGGATAAAGGGGAAGAGAGCGAGGGAAGAGAGAGAGAAGAGGAAGAGAGAGAGGGAGAAAAGATAGAGGGGGAGAGAGGGAGAGAGGGAGGAGGAGAGAGGGAGGAGAGAGAGAGGTGGGGAAGAGAGAGGGGTAGAGAGAGATTTGGAGAGAGAAGGGGCAAGA